>NC_048893.1:152244517-152248849 GCF_011077185.1 Oxyura jamaicensis
TTTTTTTTAAAATATATTTGCAGAATTTTTTGCTTGATCTCTTAAAAGAACATGCTGTCTTTTTTTTTTTAATTTTAACATCAGAATGACTTGATTTTCTTTAGTATTTCAGTTATATGAGCACAAATAATGGAAATAAAATTTGGATCAATTGGATTCATCTTTTTTTGTTTGTTTGTTTTGATTTGGTTTGCTTCTGTGTCACTGGAGGTCTACAAGAATGCAATCGCACATAGAGGTAAACCTATGTTTCATGCTGTGCTACTAGGTGTTTTCAGTTACATCCTTAAACATTAAAAAAAGAGACTCTCCTCGTGGTATGCTGTAATTCCCAGCCATTCCTAACAGCTTTGAAGCTGCGATTCAGTGTTAAGTCGCTAGGTGGCATGTGGCAATGAAGGAGAAGGAAGTTAATATTAGGTAGTTCTGGTGAGTGCGGCTGGCACTGGATGCCTTAAAGCAAACATGCTGGAGTTAATCCATTGCTGTCTTCGTTTTATTCACTTGTTGGACCACAGACCACAGTCATCTATTGCTAAACGTGCTTTTTTAGCTCATAAATGATACTAAAATGCAACCAAATATTTCCTTTTTGTAACTTCATGAAAAAATCATTCTGTATGCCTTGTAGTTGTAGGAATTGAGTCTTTTCCACCATTCCCATTCCCTACATACTGAACACACACTTCTTTTATAAAACTAGAGAGCTGCTTGGTATGAACATACTTAAAGTATAAAGAAATAAATGAAAAAATTAGGGACAAGTTGGGGGCGTGTGGAGGAGGAGAGGTCAGTATTGTAATACACACATGGCTACATTATTCTGTTATGCTGATATCATTAAAATAATATATTGTCATTCCAAGCATTAAACTTAAGTAAAATAAAATAAAATAATAAAATAAAATAAAATAAAATAAAGATATATGTTTTTTTCCCAGCTGTACCTGAGACTGAAGGGAAAAAAATCCACCAGACAGACATCTTTTCATCATGGAAATCTGTGTAAAGGTGGAAGTCCTGAAGCTAGAAACACAGGCCCTCATGGATGAGAAGCAAAGATTTCTGGTTTTGTCCAATTTCATAGTTCACCAATTCCTACCTATAATTTGGAGTGTGCTTTCTAATTACAGATTTTCTCCTGGAGCCATGTGTACATTGGAAGTGGCAACAATTTTGCATCATGAAATAAGTATATCAGATGATATATGTATGAAATCATGAAAAAAAGAAGAAAAGTAAAGCCTCCATTAATAAGAGAAGAAGAAAATACTTGGAAGTGAAGCAGACAACTGAAGTTACAGACTGTTTCTCAGTACAGGCTTTATTGTTAGCCCCCCTCATCTTTTACAATGAAGTAAATGTTCTTCTGTCTGGATAATTGAAGTGCAGAGTTAAAAGGTCATTTAAGCTTAAGCAGGAGGTTCATAAAACATTATCCTGCTTTGCCTATGTTGACAGATAAATTACCCCTACATTTGTGATTTTTACTTTTACTTTAACTATTTGTATGCCTTTGCTTGATCTGATACTTTTCTTTCTGAACCTGACCTTGATGAACTGCCTTAAGTTTTTATTATATGGAATGTCCCAGTTTTTGTAGATGGCTAAAATTAAATTTCTCTTTAATAAGGCAATCTGTCTTAGCAGACATTGATTATCTACTTAAACTAGTATTTAATCACTCTTAATAAGACTGCAAGGTACCTTCCTAGTATACTGAGGAATAAGAATTGTGAAGGGAGAAAAAGGGGTGCGGGGAAGAGAGAGACAGAGGTGTTTTCTCGTCACTTAAAACCTATCTAGAATTAACAGTGTATTTTGTATTCATATATATGAGCTAGTATGTCTACATTTGATTAGTTGTCCAGACTATTTTCATAGACAATGAGTCTAATTTAAGATGACTTTTTATTTCTATTAAGGGGAGCGCTGCAAACTAGTTCAATTGTAGTGTTCTAAAGTTAAGTGAGATGTATCCTACCCACGCACACAAAACATTTAACTACTAAGGAAAGCTTTCATGTTGATAGATATTCAGCAAGAAGAGTAGTCAAAGTAGTACTTGTTTCAGAATCACAGGCATTGAGAAATATCTATCCTAATTTTGGATGTCTAAGTCCATGCTCAACTCTTTTATAATAAATTTACTTCTGCTTCTGACGTTTGTATAAGGATGAGTTAAATCATGGCTTGAAGTGATGTGAACAGAGACATTCATGTCATCATTGTTTTCCCTTATAAGAAAACTGTTGCCTGATGTTCAGGCAAATGGTTGTTTACAAATGGTTTATCATTACATCAGCAATACTCCTGATTGTTTTGACTTCGTTTATATAAAAGTTGGTACCTGACAGTAATACCTAAATGAGTATTTCTACCATTATTAAAGATAGTTCAAAAGAAACTGAAATATCATTGAAGTACATTTATTGTGGATTTCCAAGTGTTTCTAGCCTATGACCACTTGAATTTGTACTTAAATTAATGTATTTTTTCTCACATCATGAATTTGCAAGTAGGGAAACAGCAACACAACATAGCCATCATCACAAATCTTGTTTTGTCTTATATATATATCTGATGGAATGACAAAGAGTAGAATATTACATTATATTCCTTCTTTCTACATATGTTATTTCTAACCTTATCATTTAACTTTTTTCCAGCTACATGCACACGAATTTATCTAGACTTACATATTAGTCAACTGAATATGAGCCAGCAGTCTGCTCAGGTGGCCAAGAAAGCCAACGGCATCCTGGCTTGTGTAAGAAACAGTGTGGCCAGCAAGGCTATAGAAGTGACTGTCTCCCTGTACTCGGCTCTGGTGAGGCTGCACCTCAAGTACTGTGTTCAGTTTTGAGCCCCTCGCTACAAGAAGGACATGGAGGTGCTCGAGCAAGTCCAGAGAAGGGCAACAAAGCTGGTGAGGGGTCTGGAGAACAAGTCTTATGAGGAGCGTCTGAGGGAGCTGGGACTGTTAAGCCTGGAGAAAAGGAGGCTCAGGGGCGACTTTATTGATCTCTATACGTACCTTAAAGGAGGCTGTAGTGAGGTGGGGATTGGTCTATTCTCCCACGTGCTTGGGGACAGGACAAGGGGGAATGGGATAAAGTTGTGCCAGGAGAGGTTTAGGTTGGATATTAGGAAAAACTTCTTTTGGTTGGACTAGGTGATCTTCTAGGTCTCTTCCAACCTAGATGATTCTGTGATTAGATATGAAATACTAGACTATCTTCATAGTCTAAAAAATACTTCCTTTATTGAAATACTTTTAAAATTACTTAAAGACTTAGTGGTCATTAGATGTTTGAAGTAGATAAACAAATCAATGTCCATAAATAAACTCAGAAAATGTCATTGTGCTAAATTTCAATGAATTGATCTCAGTTAATCACAAGCATTATCTCCTAAGTGGAGGACTTTTCATTGATGTTCAGGGCTTTTCAGTTTTACCCATGATTACACTCTTGTATTAGCTGATCAACTCCAGACAAAATTTAACTTAATGTTTGCTACATTAGCTTAACTCTTATTAATCTCTACCAAGCAATGATCAGGTTTTATCTTTATTTTTTACTCTCCTAAATTCTTAAAAAGTTGGATGTGATTATTATGAAAATAATATTATGCAGAAAGAGTTTTGATGATGATAATAAGAACAAGGAATTAAATATTAAATAAATAAATAAATAAAAGTCATTAGTGGCATATAAGCATTGCTAATAAATTTTCACTTGACATTTGCCATGGGATTATGTTTACTGTACAGCTAAATAAGAAAAGCTAGAATAAAAACATAACATAATATATACCAGACACAACATAATGCTAAAAATAAACCAAAAAAAAAAAATCCACAGCCCATTAAAAGAACAGTTTTAGAACAGAGAACAGAAGGATGTCTGCCTTTGAATTCCAGTTACAATGGTCTTAAAATGAGAATTTCCTAGTTTGCTCCAGTGCCTTTCCTACTGTTGACAATGCAAACATCCTACTATGAGGAAATCAGGAATGTATTGAAGAACATAAAGAGCTGTATGCTATCAAAATATCCACACCATTGAAATAATTGCATTTAAGCTTTAGCACTATTAATTATATTCTTTAACATTTTAAGACCGAAGTGTGATTTACTCAGTTTTTTTGTTAGATAATTAACATCAAAAGTATATAAATCATCCATTTGTTGTTTATATATCTCTTGTAAAATTAAGAGTTTAAATTGGTATAAATGTTTCTGAAATAGCTATGAATACCATTTACATTGCAAGAGTTTATTCTCTTGTCACAAAATTACCCTGTTAATAGAGCTGAGGGAAAAAAAAA
>NC_048893.1:152248949-152317879 GCF_011077185.1 Oxyura jamaicensis
AAGAAAGAAAGAAAGAAAGAAAGAGAAAGAAAGAAAGAAAGAGAAAAGGAGAGAGGGAGAGAGGGAGAGAGAGAGAGAGAGAAAAGGAAGTGACTAGGAGCAACAGTCTGAGCCTGTGGGAGATCTGACTGTTTGTGTTTGGCAAGTGAAAATTTTCAGATATTTCAGGTATGTTACAGTTCTGTGGGACATTTTGGTTGGGGAATCAGAGACACAATGATCTGGTGAATTTGTTTTACTCTGAAGTTTACCCACAGTAACACAGGTTAACTAAATATGGAAAATTCTATGCATGTGACCTTGCTGTTAGTAAAATGTTTATTTTTTGAAAGTCATCAGTGAGTGTTTTGACAAGATATATTTACAGAGAAAAATATGTATAAAAAGTTTTGTATCTCAGACTCATATTTAAGAAGATTGGTTATGGACATCAAACTTTCACCCTGTATTTTCATATGAATACAGAATGACTGCCACTGGTGAAAAATTGCTTTCATCTGAGAGCAGCTTTAACCTCTGAGCGTGTTCATTTCATGTTCATGTTCATTTCATTTCCAAATATATGTATCACTGACCACAAATGCTTCTGATTCCAGCTGTCTCAGGAGGAAACATCCTCCAAAACAGAGCTTTCTAAACTTTCCAAACATGTAGGAAAACAAAATTTACCCCCATGCTGTTCTAGGTTCATAATATCTTATTGAAGAAAAATTTCAGATTATCAGCCATCTTGAAAATGTTACTTTATGTACTTTATATTCGATTGGATCCACTGGAAATAGAAATTGAACATTTTTGCAGTGCAATACTGATTATTTAGGAGAAAAAAGAAAAAAAAATGAAAAAAAAAGTACTCACAGTCATGTTTCTCTCATTGAAAATAAAATTACAGAAAAAACTTGACAATCTGGAACAAGAATTCACGTATTTCTAAACGAATCTTGTGTTCCAAAGAATACTGTTGTTTTCCTGAAATGTCCTTTTGTTGTTGTTGTTGTTGTTGCTGTTGCTGGTTTAATTTTTTTCTATGCTATAGCTTGCACTGTTCCTTTTTCCCCATGCCTTTTGTTGTGGGTTAACTTCAGTGTACAGCTAAGCCCCATAAAGCTGCTTGCTCCCTCCCTCTCAGTGGGATGGGAAAGAGAGTTGGAAAGGTGAAAATTAAAAAACTCATGGGTTGAGAAAAACACAGGATACTAAGTAAAACAAAAACTGCATGTGAAGTAAAGCAAAACAAGGAATTCATTCTCTATTTCCAATTGACAGACAGATGTTCAGCCATTTATAGGAAAACAAGGATCGTCATATGTAGGGATTACTTGGGAAGACAAACACCGTAACTTCTCCCACCTCTTTTTTTTTTTTTTTTTTTCCACTGAGCACAACTTCTTGTGCACCCCCAGCCTCATCTCTGGCAGGGGAGCATAAGAAGCAGAGAAGTCCTTGACTCTGAGCAAATGCTGCTCTGCAATAGCTAAAACATTGGTGTGCTATCAACCTTTTTCTCACAAATCCAAAACATAGTACCATACAAGCTACTTTGAAGGAAATGAACTCTATCCAGGATGAAGTCAGTATACCTTTGCAGCTCTGTCCCTAAAGCCAACACAGGGCTGCCTGTATTAAGGAACCATTTAAAAAACATTCTGTGATGTGACATCATCTAGAGGCATGATTCAATTAAATGAATTCTTAAGGATTAATCTGTGCTTAGAGAGGCTGATCTTCGTTTTCTTCCTTAATAGTCAATGAAGAGAGACAAAGGCTTCTCAGCTGCTAATTTAGTCTGTAAAGTTAGGTTCTTCCAGAGGATGATTCAAATCAGGATCCTTCCGTTTTCTCAATCAATTTTGCAAGAAACTGGACTTTGTTAGTGCTATTGATATATTCCCTAAAGACTTGCATTTTAACAAAAGTGAACAGACTAAAATACCTAAAAGGCTTCTACAAAACCTTCCCTTGATGCCTGATTTTGGGTGTACTTCAAGCTTTTCTCTGCATTCTGCCACACTTATTCTATGAGATATTACCTCTGTATAGATAGGAAAAAGTCACTTGTATCATCACTGTAGGTATTAATCTTCTAAGTACAAATAGGTTCTTACTTCTCATCATTTAAAGAGAGCATCTTTTAAATTATAGAAATCAAATGGAAAAAATAAAACATGTCAGGGAAGACAAAGTATGCACTGGGAAATTTCAGTCAGACATCTTAGCTCTCACAAACCCTTCTGTCTCAGGTTGGTAAAAGGATTTTCATAGAATAGGATCAGCTAATCATGTAAGGAAGACTATGTTATAAAAACATCTTAGTTCAGCTCTTTGTCCATCTTCTTCATCTTTTTTTTTTCTTTCTTTTTTTTTTTTTTTTTTTCCTCCATAACATAAAGTTAAGTAATGGAAAACTTGTGTCTTTTTAGTAGTTCTACTATGATGAACTTAGATGCCAGGTAAAATTAAAATATAAATACTATACCACACTGGCAATAGGACTGTTTAGATAACAGTTAATATTTTCTCTTAAGAAATTACTGGGGAGTCAACAACTATAGTTTAAATTTAAATTTGATATTGTTTTGATAGCACCTTAAATTACTACCTCCCTGTTCTTCTTCATATGTGGGCTTCCCCATACATGGAGGAATACAGTTTTGTTACAAAAGGTCAGAATTTTAAAGCATGTTACCTCTATTTTTCATATAGATGAAGATAGATAACTCATCTTAATCTATCAATGAATGCTGCTTTTAAAAGGTCAAATTATATTAGATTACTTGTATTTTGCAGACTAACAGCATCACCTGAATCAGCTAAAGTAATAAGGATCACAGTGTACAAATACAGTTTAAAAATTAAAGGAATGGAGAACTAAAAGTTTTACTTTTGAGGAAGGCTCCTCAGAGTAAGGCAAATATTTTCAGAAGTGATTAATATTTATTTTAAATGTTTGTAACACTCTTTAGAGATCAAGCCTATTCATTATGATTCAATGTCAATGCAGTCACTTCTAAAAGCTGGGATTCTTTTACAGTTGTCATTATATGAACCAGTTGTGTTATTACCAGTGTTATGAACAGCATGAAAAAAAATCCATCGCTGAAGTCTTGTTAAGATAGCAAGGTGATAAGTTCAAGTATGCCTTAAGTGAACAGCTAATTTTGCATCAACTGCTCACTCTGCCAGCAAAGACTATGTAAATGGTGTTCAAAGGAAAAATAGATGACCTAAAATCCCAGTGGAAAAGTTGACTACATAATTTGCTATCAGATAGAAAGGAGCACACTTATAAAATACTGATACCACCTGAGCTAGCCTATTATATAGAATATAATTCTTAAACAAGCACCTTATATATATTATAATGTTTAAATTAATAATTTTTTGCTTTAAGAAAAAATAATTTGCATTCAAGTTGTCAGAACTGCATAACTGAATAATTCATTCTGCATTGGATACAGAAGAAACTCCAGGACTTTGAATTAACTGCTATCTAAAAACCTAAGGTTAATCACTAAATTAAAAAAAAAAAAATAAAAAAAAAATACGTATTTTACTTCTGGAGAGGTGATCACCTAAAGGAAATAATATCTTGAAAGCTTTAGTACAGTACTATCACAATCAGTGAATGTCAGCAGAAGCTTTAGAAGGGAATAGATATTTTAGTGGGAAAAATAATAAGATTTATTTTACCATTCATTTGTGATGAGAAAAAAATATGGATTAAGTTAAAAATACATGGAAAGTGAATCTTAAAAAGGTGTAATTTTAGGATTATGCAAAAGACTGGAGAAGATTTGAAATCTGAAGTTAAAATGGAAATATAACAGCCAGTATTTGCTAATCTCATCTTTCCCACATTTTATCAGGTGAAATATTTTGTTTCTCTGCCCACGATGATAGAAAACCTTTCAGATTCTCATTTGAGTGTTTTTGCAGTGTTTTTGAAAATGGGTATAGATTTACTGTTCTGGAGATAATTATTATGTTTTAAGTGCAGTTTAAAATTTATTTTTAATAAGGAAGGGAGTTGCAGGTTTAATTGACAATTACCTTTTCAGATGACATCTATTGACTCTTAATTTTCTTTGAAAAATAAATCAAGATATGTTTTTTTTTAAGCACCTTGAAAAATGTTAATGGAAAGCTGATAAAATTTAAAGAAACCAAATTCATCAGTACAGCTGCAATCTATCTCACTCAAGTTCAGCTCCATGAAAGTGATGCATTTATTTTAAGTTAACCAGCTTGCCTTCATAAATGATGCAAGGAATGAAGTCATCCAGAATGATGTATCTCACCTATAGGTTCTGAAAGTCATTGAATGCTTTACAGAGATTTTCACATCTTATGTATATAATTTGGTCTGCTATTAATAAATATGAATGACAAGGCAATTAATCACAGGTAAGAGCGAATTGAAATGAAAAAAAAAAAAAATACATTCTACTAAATAGCTTGTCCAAGTGGCTTTGTTGCCTAACCTAAGGTGGTTTAGACAATTCAGAAAAAGCAGGTAGTTTCATTCATTGTTAGGTCTTAAATATTGACTGTATTTACAGTCATTCTGCTTTTGAATATACATATATATATATATATTTTTTCAACCTTGAAATTGTCAGTTGTCTTGCTGAGACCATTATCTAGAATGTATCTTAGTTTAACACAGAAAAATTGCACTAATTTCTGTCTTCCAGCCAGATGTCTCCACCAGAATATGGAATACTTAAATAGTTTCTCTTGTAGCTGACTTCAAAACCTGAGGTAATTGTTTTATCACAGCAGGTTAGAAAAGCTATGTCTGGCACAGAGGTTGAGACCTGAAATAAGTATAGACTTATGTTTTATGCATCTTGTAAAGATAAATTAACTTGCTTCAGGAATTTCTGATCATGAAAGATTTAGCTCTGGAAAATATGGAAAAAATATCACCCATTCCAACTGATGTTTCTATTAAATAATTATTTTTCTTTTGTTAGAAACATGCATGTGTCATAGAAATGACATCACTCAAAAGTGTGAAGATTCATCCCAGGCTTCTGGTCTCCTGATTATCCAATGGGTGGCTGTTTGAGGTATGCTGCAACAGCCATACCGGCCACATGTATAGACAGGACTAGGTCCTGCAGTATAAGACTGCCTGCCAAGGGTGGAGGACAGGGGAACAGCACTTTTTTGCTTCCCATAGAGCTGGAGTGCACAGGTGAAACATATCAAAACCCTGGGAAATGGAAAACACTCCATGTTTTTTCAGTACAAGCATTTCAATGAGATGGCAAAACATTTGTGGACTTAAATGAGTCTGGAATTTTTCTGTCAACACATTTAAGTAAAAGTCTTCAATGTCCTGTTACAAGAATTTGGCTCCTAGTTCTCTATGACTGGACTTTTGGATAGAGCAAAAATAAAGTTAAAATAATCCTACTCAGTTTTAAGCTTTTTTTTTTTTTTCCTTTTTTTCTCTCTCTCTTTTTTTTTTTTTTTTTTTTTTAACTAGCCTTTCCTGAGTTACATTTTATGCTGTACTCTGTTTTCAGTCTTCCTACAGGTATTAGGTTGTTTTTCCACACTCATATTTTTCCAAAGAAACATTTATGAAACCATATAAATGATGTTTCAAGTAATAGTAATATTTTAATCACCATAGAAGACTTCAATATTAATCTTGCTGTAAGTGTTGTATAAAGACCAATCATTGTTCAACAGATGGTGAATGGGGAACAGTATAGTTATAGAAGTATTTAACTTCTTAAATGGGATGTTGGAGAACAAATGTGACTAACAATTATATTAGTACTGAATAACGTTGGCTATTCAGATTTGTGACAGCTGGCAGATTGCTATGTCATTATAAATCAACAAGAAGTGGTGTTAAGTTTATATTGATCTGGTTTTCCTTGCAAGAATTCAACAGAAAATAATCTTAAATCATTCAATTTAAATTAATTAAATGAAAATGTGTTCAGTTAAAAATAAAAAATAAAAAAATAAAAAAATCCCAGTTTGAAGTGGTCAGATTTTGATGAATTTAGGGAATTATTGACACTGTGTTGAGAAGCTAACAATATTGATTCACAGAAGTCCCAACTCCTTCACATTCAAAAGAATGATCAGAATTCTGGAAAAAACCTTGTGAAAAGATGGTGTGGGCTTTACTGATTGAAAAATCAACTGTAACATCATCGAGATTAAAGTTGCAGAAAGGAAGAAAGAAAACACTAATTAGGAAAGAAAAGCCATAAGTGCTGGTATAAATTTTCTTGAAGTTGTCTGAGTTAGACTACTGAAAGAGAAATTAGAATAAAACCAAAAGCAGTTTTATTTAATGAATTAAGACAAATACATCTTGGAAGAGATACCTCAGACACCAGAAGCAGTCTAACTGTATTAGCACAGCACTCTGCCAAAACCAATATACTGTCCTCTTCCATTTTATTTCAGAAGGATGGGATAGAACATGTGGGCAACAGCTTACAGAAATGTGAGCATGTCTACATGTGAAGGTAAGGTAAAACTCCAATGATCAAATGTCTGGAGTGAGAAACATAGGATCATTTCTGTCATGAGACCTTTGAAATCCCAGATATAAAAACAACCCTTACACAGACCTACTCCTGGAAAGGGTTGGGGGGGGAGGGAGAGAGGGGAGTAGGCAGAGGTGGGAAGAAAAAAAGCCCAAACCCTCCAAAACTGCGGAGGCATGTTCTCAACTGCCTTAAGTACTATGGAAGGAAATAGAGAAGTATGAATATAGTCATCCAAATAATCACTCTTTGCAACAATGTCCTTCAAATTATGCTGATACTTATTTCAAACTATCCCTTTATATAAAAAATAAGAATTTTAGGGTAAAATGGAAAGATGCTGACATTACACAAAGATTATACCTGAATTTTGATTTGAAGATTTTGGAAATATATATATATCTTCATTGCTAGCCTGTAGAAGAGGGACAGCTGCTTCTTATTTAATTGTATCCAAACTGCAATCAGAATCATTTTCAAAAAATTTGTCTTGACTCAGTATTTGTCTTGGTTCAGGTAACATACTTCCCAGATACGGTCAAATTCAGCATATATTTTTTACATACATTTATGATTTTAATTTGTATCTACTTTTTTCAACTGATTTGTTAGAAAGTAAATAAAGTAATGCACTACAGATTTCAAAATAAAAAGAGGTGTAATTATCCTTGAGCTTATATATATACATATCAAAACAATATCTCTTATAATAAAAATGAACATACGTGCTCAAAAAAAAACTATGAATATTGCTCATACAGATTATATTCTTAAAAGTTATGGGGCCAGAAACTGCTTTGTATTTAAGTCAGATTTACACTTATATTTTAATTATATTAAGAAAAAATAGTTCAAGAATTGCACTAATCATATGAGATAAATATTTAGATCCTTTCTCAATTGCATTACCATAAAAGCATTATATTTGTTTTAGGAAATGTACACAAACCAAAACAGTGTAAAATACAAAATGAAGTAGTATTGTAGTAAAATGACAAATTGCTTTGTGAAGAAAACCAAAGAATAATATCTCATAAATAACTCTGAGTAACCCTGATACTCAGTTATTTTGGATAACTGGACAAAAAAAAAAAAAAAAAAAACTTCAAGAAATGCCAGTTTTTGCTGGAATAAGTTTTGCACCTCTGGAAGAAAAAAAGAAAAAAAAAAAGAAAAATAAAAAAAGGTATGTATATAGCCAGCTAGGAGGAGACTTCTGCTTCTCATTTAAAAATAAAAAAATAAAATATCTCCAGTCAGGAAATCCAGCAATCTGGAACAGTGTGATAAATTCTGGTATTACCTGGAAGTGGTTACAATAAGAAAATAAATTGGAGAGAATACTCAGTGATGTCAATACTTCATTTTAAATTATGGCAGATTTTTGGATGGTTATGTTATGCACAAATACATAGTGCTTTATTCTTTTTAGGATTATATTTAGTATTTTTTTCCTTTCTTTTTTAACTCATGCATCTTTCAGTGAACATCAATTATAGGTCCTTTTGGACTTACTATATGAGATTGACTTCTGATATTCAATAGTACACAGGCAAATATAGCTTTGACTTATTTTTGACAGAGGTGAGAAAATGGGAGGATATTCAGCCACAGGCCATAATATCTTTGCAGAAAATTCTGATCAGCTGATCACAATGAGAAGCCCCTCTGTTCTCTGCTTGGTTCAATCCTTGATCAGTGTGGACCTCTGAGTTCCCTGTGTGCCTTCAACATTTGATCCCAGCTCTCCCAAAGCAGTCCAGGATGGTGTAACTTGTAAAAATAAAGTGTGAGTGAGAAAATTTGCTGTTGCTTTTGTCAGATATTTTTAGGATGAGAGATAAGTTTCTACAAGATGCTGTGGATGATATACTGCTTTCTCTATTCATTTTCCTAATTCTTCATGATCAAGTTAAAAATTAACTGCTTATTTGCTCATAAAAACACAATTAGGAAAATATGAAACCATGTGGGGTAAAATATATGCCTATACTCTAATACATATATGTATCCTGCTTTCTCTGGTAAATGGTCAAGGTGAGAGAATACAGATATCATTTTCGGACAGAAAAAAATACCTGTCAGATAACCTGTCAGGAACTCCCCGTTTCTTTGCTCAGGAGCTGAATTTAAGTCCTTGTTCTTGTTCTTTGCCCATGCATATTGCCCATGCATATTGCAGCTGTGCCTGTACTCAGCCCTCAGCTGAAGAGTCCCTTTCTTCTGGGAGAATAGTCCTGATCCAGCCTGGCTCATGCTGTTCAGAGAAGCTCAGCAGCAACCATGGCTCCCTCTGAATGTCATCATTTTCATTCCCACCGCATGGTGCTGGAAGTGACAGCAAGGTGGACGAGGCCATTGGACTCTGAAAGAAAGGACACTGTCCCGTTGTTTGTGAGCAAGACAAGCAGAACAGGACTAGTAATGGTTATCATGGTCAGCAAAGAGCCCAGTAATCACTAGGCAAGCCTGTTTCAGAAAGTCAGGTTTGAGGTGTAGCCAAGAAGTTGAGTCAGCAGGTCTGTATCTGGCTGGGCATGGTCATACCTACAGCATAGCTCAGGCAAGGGCCAGAGGCTGTGGGAGGCATCTTCTCAGCAGGGGACAGACACCTCCAGCAAGGCCTGTGGGAGGTCCTTCTGCCACCCAAATTATTCTCCCAACTGACTGTTGCAAGGTTAGACGGGCAACATAATCTCACAGAGGAAGGGAAGCTGCAGAGCCCATGGACAAATTCAGTCCCATGACACTGACTTTGGCCTTCCTTCAGTAACATTGGTAATGAAACAATGGGGAATATTTCTGCAGGGGACAGTGGAGTCAAAATAGCACTGAAGTACAGGAAGGATATTTAGCAAAGTATCTTCACACCCTTATTCTATGAAATCTCTATGAAAACCAGAAAAACAAACAAACAAGCAAACAAAAAACTTTAGTTAAAAATGCTGATTTGGTCAAAATCAAAAAGTCTTGAAAATGTGACTTTTAAAATAGAGATTAGATATGTCAAGTCAGAAGCTGAATTCTCTGATACCTTTCTGATACCTACAGCTCTACTTAATGGTTGCTTCAAAATCATTATAAATCCAATGTGACTACTGAGAGGTGGAAGAACCATCCAAAATTTTTCCTACATATTAGTGAATAAAACAGCTGAGATAATGATTTCAAATCAGATGGCAAATTCAAACCTATGATGTACTGAAATTTTTATGTTGGAAAAAATTTATATGTTTATCTACCTAACACAAGGCAAACAAAGCTCACCTTTGCTGTTAGGAACGTAAAAAGACTGCTGTGTATTTACAGTAAATTCTTAAACAGCTGTTAATCTTTGCTGATCTTCACATTTCAAACCTATTAATTTACAATTATTTCCATGTGTTTATTTTACTGTTGGTTAATAACTGTTTTTGCTGTAGTGAAGAGTGTTAATTAGTCTCGTGAACTGTTCTGTAAGGTGTATAATGAAGAACATTGAATAGTTTAATTACAGATCATTTTTGCAGGTATAAATGTTGCTCATTTCATAAGTGCTACGTGACCCATAAGTGTAATTCAGTGCAGCATTTTGACAGCAAGATCAAATACTTAATTTATTGTGGTAAGGAATTTCTTTTTTGGAGCTAAGAGCTTTATTATTATGTTAGCAAGGGCAAGAGAAAAAAAAAATCCTAGTTTATGTTGTTGTTGTTCTGTAGTCTTCTTCATAACTGATGGAAAAATGTAATTATAATTATTAAATCCATAATGAATCTTAACATCTTCTGACTAATATTCACAGTAAATACTTTAATTTGTTGCCTTTCTACAAATCAAATGCAGTTACAAAGACCTAAACGATTACTCAATTTGACCTATTATTTTTATCTGTAATTTTCAAAGGGGCCTCATTTCTGTGTCCCTTTAGATGTGCATTTTTTTCCTGCAGAAATTGTCTGTGCATGTTTTTCTATAAAGTAGCTAACACACATACTCACGTAAGACCTTGGTAGAAATCTCACTAAATAAACCTGTAGGAAAAATGGGTTTAAAATACATTAAAAAGCCTGTAGATTTTCTTCCAGTAATACTTTTGAATGTATAAGACTGCGAGAGATTTAAACTTTTAAAACTTGTTTTGACACTACAGTTATTCAATTATCTTAGACACAACAGAACTTCAACTAGAGATTGATTCACGTGCTAAAGATAGGTGTCTGTAGCCATCTTTTAAATCCAGAAGCACGTTGACTGGCCTGTTGTTGCCAATCCAGATACGCAAAGGTCTCCCATACATCCTCTACAGACCAAACTTGTCTTAACAACCCTGTGCAAAGGTTTCACGGTCTAAAATGATAGTGCTTGTCAATATTTAGACGTGATGAAAAAGATTCAGTTCCTGAAAAACATTAATTTAAAAGAGGTACCACATAGCGTTATAAGAAAAAAAAAAAAAAATAGGAATCTTTTATAAAGGTTTTTGTAGCTGCTAAGGTTTTTATTGTCTGAAATTATGCACACAGAAACCCATTACATGATCATCAGGATCACATTCTTAGATATATGCAGATATTTCATCTGCTGAAGCTAAAAGGTATGAAGGAAGTTTCCAATAGTAAAGCAATAAGAACAAAGTACCATTGGGGTGAAAAATAAATAATAGTAATAACAATAAAAAAAGTAATAATAATAAATAACTCTGGAAAGTAAATTTGAAATTTGTTTAATAAATTGTTGTAATAAATGATGACTGAGAGGGAGCATTGAAAGTGGACTATTTCAAATTTTATTGGTGCAGTTCAAGACAATACATGCTCTCATATGAAGAGATGGTGTGGCAGTTTTGCTCAGCTGGGCAGCTGAGCTCCACCACAACTGCTCTCTCACTCCCACTCTTCAAAGAGAAAGAGGAAAAAAGTACGATGAAAAGAGCTCAAGGGCTGAGATAAGAACAGGGAGATTAGGCAGTTAGCAATTATTATAACGGGCAAAACAGACTTAGCATAGGGAGATTAATAAAACTGATTACCTATTACTAACAAGCTAGAGCAGTGTGAAACATGCAAACAACAACAACAACAAAACCAAACAAATTAAACACTTTGCCCCATCCACCCTCTTTTACATCCTTCCCCCGAGTGGCACAGGGGAATGGGGAATGTGGGCTGTGTATCCTGTGTGTCCTTGTATCTTCCTCTCTGCTGCTCCTTCACAGTCACTCTCTGCCCCTGCTCCATGTGGGATCCCTCCCACAGGATGCTGTCTTTCCCAGACTGATCCTGTGGGGGCTGCCCACAGGCAGGAGCTCTTCAAGAACTGCTCACACATGGCTCGGTACCATGGGGTCCATCCCCCAGGAGCAAACTGCTCCAGCATGGGTCCCCCACAGGTGGCAGCTCCCCCCAGATCCCCTGCTCCTGCGTGGGCTCCTCTCCACGGGCTGCAGCTCCTGCCCAGGGCCTGCTCCTGCAGGGGCTGTCCGTGGGCTGCAGCCTCCTCCAGGCCACATCCACCTGCTCCACCGGGGGCTCCTCCACGGGCCTCTCCACAGGCTGCAGGGGAACTTGTGCTGCATGCCTGGAGCACCTCCTGCCCTCCTGCTGCTTCTTGGAGGCTGCAGGGCTGCTTCTCACTCCTCACTCTCCAAAGAGCAGATTTTTTTTTTTTTTTCCCTTTCTTAAATCTGCTGTCACAGAGGCCCAGACAACATTGCTTATGGGCTCGGTTCTGTGCAGCAGGGTGTCCCATTGGAGCTGGCTGTAACTGGCTCTTACCTAACATGGATCTGCTTCTGGATTCTTCTTACAGATGCACCCCCCACCCCCCTGCAGCACCCCACTACCAAAACCTTGTCATGTAAATCCAGTACAGTTGGGAACAGGAATACCATATAGAAAGCTGTGATTAGAAGAAACATGTCAAAATAGTCATTCAATAGTAAGATTGTAACTGGCCAGAACAGACAGATAAGCGGGTCTAATAAAGTTATAAACTTTAACAAATAGAAAATATATCAATAGAATGGACTTCTCAGAGCTGCAGGCATATCAAAAAAAAAAAACAAAAATTAAGAAAAAAAAGAAGACAATGTACATATTCTTGAGAAATTACAGAAATCTGCCCAATCCTAGTCATATGGAAGCTATTAGATGAGTTTTGCTTTTCAGATCTTTGTTGCACTGTGTGGAAACTACTCTTACACCGACAGTCCTTGATTTTGAAGATTCATCCTTATGTGGCACCAGTTCCTTTGGGAACCAAAGAGAAATGTCCATCCTAAAAACTGCCATTTCTCCTTTCCAGAAAGAAATTGCATTCAGCAATACTATGGCTGCTATAGCATAACATTGCCATTGTATCTGATAGAGGTGTCAAGTCTCTTGGATGAATTGATTCCAGTCCAAGCTCTTAGGGCTTTAAGGACATGCTTACAAAAAGTAATGTATCAGTCTGATAGACACACCTCAGCTAGCTCTAAATGATGCAATGTGCTGCACGGTGCAGTACAGTACTACAAATGTAGATTTATGCTCCATTAGACCTTGGAAGCAACACAAGCATGCTAAGATAACCCCCAGCAGGTATAGGCACAGCATGATGATGTGCCTCTGCTGCCTGCAGTTTCAGGATTAGCTGGGACTCAGACTCTGCTTAGCATTTTACTATGCTACACTGTCCAAATATACTTACAAATTTCCACATTTGTGAGGTTCTTCAGTGGGATCCTTCTGTTCAGCTACTATATATGAGCAGTATATAACGTACACTGTGCTAGTGTGCTTAAAAGCTGTAAAAGCAGTGTCCAGGCACCAGGATACCCTGATATAAGCAGGGCCCTTCTCTCTTTTTTCCATCCCCAGGTTCTGAAAAGACTGGCTCAACCCTTCCTTTCTTTGCCTATAACTTAAAAATGGGACCTAGAATACAGGTTACAGAAAGTTAATGTTTGCCTTAGTACACTTGAGACTGTATTGACATTAAAATAATTGATAAACTTCACCAAAATAAATCATCTGTATGTCACTGAAGATCTGAGCTATGCAAGTGTCGAGTGTGTTAATATAACTAGTTTTGACTAGTATTTCATTAAAATAAATAAATATTTGAAATGAAAGATATCATATAGATTACTGTAGTAGTTAATTATGTATGGGAACTAAAAAAAAAAAAAAAAAAAAAAAAAAAAAAGATGTTTTTTGATCTAAAGGAGTATAAAAAGAAAAAAAAACAAAGTAGAGAATGTTGTAGATTGAGTGGATACTACAGCAAAATAATAATTTTACCCAAGACTTCTCAATATTGTACTTCAATACTGTACTTTTTTTTCTTCAAAGGCAATAGTTTCCTGATAACAATAAATTAACTTAACTGAATTAATACTGCAATTTAGTCTCATTATATCATGTCATTATATTGTGCTATATAATACATTCTATCAGCCAAAGTTGAGACTCAATCATTTAATCAGTCTCCTCTGATATTCGGGCATTAGGAACCTGTCACTTGTTGATGATTCAGATCTCAGAGGTTTGATATTTATTCTCTCATCTCTTGGTGTCTCATCTGGAGTGAGACACCAGGAAGACCTCCCCAAGTGATGCTGGAGCTTCTTCAGCCTGAGCTGAAGAAGAACCTCACACACCCAACAGACAGGACTGGTAGAGGATATGTTTGTTTCAGTGCTGTCCCAGATTTAGCATCCCAAGCTAGAGATGTCTATGAAACACTATTCAAGCCCTTGAAAATTAGGCCTTCCCATAATAGTAACTGCCTGAAATGACTTTCACAAAGATGTAAAGTTTCCACCTTTTGAATAACATCTTTCCTTAGAGGAGGCTGAGTCACTTCAGCCTGAAACCTTTCATCTCCTCAGGCAGTATCCTAACTATTATAATATTTTGGGAAAGAATTTCCCTTTTCCACTTCTGAAAACTGGTATTTATCTCTGCAGCCAGAAATACAGGAGACATTGAGACAGAGGAACAGCAAGAAGACAAGACTTGATCATAAAGTCTGACTATAGGGTATTCAAAGCTAGTAAAAATTACTTCTATCTTTGGCTTTCAAAATTTCTGTACAACTGGTTATTGTTTAATGTAGTGCTTAATGAATGGGAATCGGAAGCCAGATCTGCATGTGACTGAATCTTTACCAGCAGTCAGAAGACTCTTAACAGAAGAGCAATGAAGATCAGTGTTACGGTTTAGTGGTGGACTTTAGTACTAGGTTAAAGGTTGGACTAGATGCTCTTAGAGGTCTTTTCCAAATTTCCGTGATTCTATGATTCTAAGATAACAAATACTCAGGCAATAAATATGCGGTTTAGAATAAAACCTTCAAAGCAACCAGCATTCAAGCCAGAAAATCTGTGACTTACTGCCCACATGAGAAACACAAGTTAATTGTAAGTTTAATTGTAAGTTCAGTTACCTAATCACCTAGCTGCAGTAACAAAATGTATATGAACTGCAGATAAAACAGCCATGTCAAATTAAATAAATAATGGAGACACCTGAAGTAAAAAGTAAACACTGGAGAGAACTGAAATTTTGAATGAATGCTATGAATAAAGTAACACATTATAATAATACTGTTTATTATGAACAACAATTGTGAATAGTGAGGACAAAATGCTTGAACTTTGCTAGGTTATTTCATTGTTTGAGTTATAGGTTTAAAATTAAATGTAACATTTAAATGAGAAAAAGCTTCCCTGGACTTAGACCTTGACTTTAAAAGGAGATAGTACTATCTTGAAGATAATGGGATAAATCTGTGTATCTAGTAATGATAAACAAACACATCAGTAATTGGCATGCACAAATTTTGTAGACCTGATGTTGCTACCTTAGGATTTGTCTTTGAAGAGAATGGAATATCAAATTATATTTTCCAACACAAATGCATTTTATACTTCACTAAATAGGTCTAAACAATCAGCTAAAACTTTGCACCTCAAGGCCTAGATTAGATACGATATGCGTGTATGTTAGATACGTGTGTGTGTGTATGTATATACGCAGTATATACGCACTATATACTGTAGTGGTATATGCTGTATCTATATATGTATGTACCTATATGTATATAGGTGCATAGATATATATATCTATGTATGTAGCACATTTTTGGTAACAGAGAAGGGAAAGGTATAAATATACTAGACTTCCTTACATTATGACATTATGTGTAATAAATTCAGTCAATATTACGGAATAGTGTCACTGACATTGGATTAACATCAATGGCAGGAGGCCCAGTATCAGATCCTATAGAAAACAAAGGAACATAACCTCTATTTCCTAGAAACTTCTTTACAATATGTCACCATAGAGAAAGTGGTGTCTTGATAACCATATCACAGATTAACATCATTGCAGTCTCCAAACACTACTTAGTTCTCCTCAAATTCCTTGGCATCATCTTTGAATGAGGGAGACATGAACACTTAATTTTATAAGCCCACATCAAACTCATCCTGACACTATTCTTCTGTGTCTCACAAATCCTGCTGTTGCCATCTCAGCTCTTCCTCAACACAGACATAAACGAGAGAGAGTTCTTAGGGTTTTAATTTTGATTTCTAAATCTTACAGTTTCAGTTATTTAAAATATATATATATATTTTTTGGTCTAAATCAGTAGAGCTTTCATAGCTGAGGGTGTGGAAAAAAAAAAAACAATAAACAACAACGTTTATTAACACTGTTATGTTAAAAAAAAGTCATTTATGCACAGATATTTGTGCTGACAGAGAAGAATCTTTGTCAACTTAGTTTATGTCATTCAGAATGTTAGTGAGAGTATGATGGCAGAAAAGCATTTTCAGATGCCATACTTTGCATATACTCTATGGGCTCTACTGGGAAACCACCAGAGATAACAGAACCAGTTGTGAAGACATCAGCTCACACTTGCTGATGTCCTTCATTGATTACATTTGATGTAATTCTGTATGTGTGTGTCCCCATCCCCTGAGCTCTTATGCTGCTGTGGGTGCTGAGGAGACTCACATGGATAAGATGATATACACAAACTTACAGGGTATAAAAAATGTTACAAAGAGAGTAAGGTGTATGGACTACATTGCCATCTTAAATCCCTTTCTTTTTCAATGTTTTATTTGTTCTGTTCATCTGATATTTGTACATCTCTTGGCAATTTACATGATTATCTCTGTGTAAAGAGTCAGGAAAATGGAAAGGAAGCAAGATATCTTCAAATCTCTAAAACCTGTTCACAATATTCATTAAAATTGATGATTGAAGATGAAATTATTTTTCATATAATTCATATAATTTATCTATTTACTGAGAAAATAATTTGATTGCACTTATCTAAACAGTGAACAGGCAGAACCACTCTTAATACAACCTCAGCAGTATCTAAAACATATTCTACTTTGATTTCTGACAGGATTTTTGGGTTAGCACCTCTTCAGAACCTTCATTTACTAAAATATGGTCCCCCCTCACCCTCCCCCCAATTCTTGCAGATACCTTATTTACTTCCTGCATCTCTGGTTTGTATTTCAATTTTTTTTTTTTTTAATTATTATTATCATTATTGTTGTTGTTGTAGTTATTTCAATTTCTTTTTCTTTTTAATTATTATTGTTGTTGTTTCTTTGTTTTTAAAGAAAATTATTCATAGGTTTCAATATCTCTGTTCTTCAGATGTATCTGGAAACATTGACTGCCAATCATCCACTGAAGTTAAACCACATTATTATTTTTCTGTGATAATCCATTTGAAGGCAAATGTTTTAATAAATTGTGTCATTTTGATACTTCACACTGGACCTGTAAGCACCTGACCATCTGTACCTCCCCAGAATGGCATGATCTATTGGCATGGCCTATTAAGAGACAAAGATATGTGCTTTCCCCCCACCTCTCAGTTTCATGACTATGTGTCCCCTGGTCATTTGTCCCTAGACAGTCCTCCATGATTTTTCTTTTTCTTAGTGCAACATTGATAAAACCAGAAGAATATACATATAAGATAAATTATTTGATTATATACTTACATACATGCATACATATATCTATTTATTAACACACAACTCAAATTATTTTAAATCTAGTCCTACATCTAAAAAATGAATGAACATTCAACTTACTTGTCAAAAAGACTTCTATAGGGATTATTTAATTTACTGAAAGAAAGTCCATGAAGAAACTCATAGGAAGGTGACAATACTTCAAGACAGTTTCTATAGTTTGTGGTTAATATGGGAATGAAGCCCAGCATTCAAAACAAAATTCTTTTTAGGTATAGAGCAGTTTCATTGAAAACAAGCTCTGCTCACCTCTTTGTAATACCTCATTTCTCAACAGTCCAAACATTTTTCAGACCAATCCATTTAAGGGAGTTGGTTATATTATTGTTTGTGTACATATACGCACATCCACATATACATAAAAATTACAAATATGTTGTAAATGGTAATTTTGTGAATATCTAATTCACTAGAAACTGTCTTAAAACCACACACTCACCTCATTTCTGTCAGTGAATTTATAAAATCACTAGATAGCACAAAGTTTTTATGGATGGTATGGATTGTCTATCAGAGACATTTTTCATTTTTATGCTTTCTGTCTTCTGCTCTTAACTATCCAACTAACTTGGCCATTGTAGAAGGCTTTTGAGGAAAGAGTAAAAATAGTAGTTAGGTGCAGAACAGAAAGGGAGATGCAGTTTCACAGAGTTAGCAGCACATTTACTTTTGAGGTTCTGGGCTACCTTACTTAGAAGAAATGAGAAGAGGATTTAGATCAGCCCTCAAAATTGGCTGTTATTGCTAGATAGCAAAAGTAAAGACCTGTGAGTCAGCTCTATGCACAGATGCAAATCAGACTACATATGAATTTCTCTGTTATTATGGGTCTCAAAAGGGATCCATTAGAGCTCAATTAAGAAACAGCTTGATGTAAATTTTCTTCTTTAATTTACTTATTTATGTTTTTCACACATGATGCAAAGGAGAAAAAAGTTATCAGTGAATTTTAGAAGCAATCACAGTCTCTTTGACCATTTTATTTTTATATAGCTTTCTGTTTATTTTTCTCTTGCACATATTGCTTACAAGCATGTACTTTACCTACTAGGTCTTTCTGGGAGTTTGTTCAAAATAAAAAAGAAAAACAAAGGAAAAAAAAAAAAAACAGAAAAAAAAAACAGGAAAAAAAAAAAACACCAATCTAACAAACCAACCACAAACTCATACCTCACCTCAAAGCTTGTGAGTATTACATAGTAATTGACAGTAAATGATAAGGAGACTTTCTGGAATGACTAAGGATGAAAGAACAGAAATTAAATGATTTTTTTTTTTTTCTTTTCAGTTTAAACAATATCTAAGGTGAGTAAGAAACAATATTTCGAGATAAAGGAACGAATTCTGAAAATGATGTATTATTCAGAAGTTTTAGAAGTGTGATTTTCCTTTCACTCATTTATCTTTTGTGACCTCTTAAGAAATCAACAGTTCAGTGCCTTCAAGGCAGGGTGGTGAAAACTGGCTGTAATTATTAGTGACAAGCGTTATTTGCTTTACCTTGTCCTGAAATATATGAACAGTAGCTTGCAATTAAAGTTACTGAATAGTAATTAACTACCATCTTGACAGCTGGTGTTAAAACCAAAGTCAATACGTCTCAAAAAAGTTTATTATGCCAACAAAAACTATCTTTCTTATTTTACAAGCCAAAATTTCTCTGAAAAAAAAACAAAATCTGCAAAGATTTTTATACAACATTCAACTGCCAACATCACCTATAGATTTTCTTTTAAACTTCATAGACTGAGTTTTCTTACCAGGGTTAATTTTATATTTATGCATATCACGTGGAATGTTATGCAGTGTAAACCTAAAAACAATAAGTTTAGAAGAGAGTTTAGACATTTAAAGTTAAGGGATATGATTGAGACACTTTTGTACTGGACAAATCACCAGCACAACTTTTTTTCTTTTATCAACAAGTATTTTTATCTGGCACTTCTGATTCATCCTAGTTACAGAGTGGACAAGTATCCCAACAGGAAATTTTGTGTTTCAAAAAGTCAACACAAAATTTTCCCCTGCACTTAGGGGAAAATTAATCCTATTGAACAAATTAAAATAAATAAATAAATAAAAATAATAAAAAAGCTAAAACCAATCTGCCACAAATATGCAACTTTATTTGAAAGGAAGGGTGAATGATGTTCTGAAGGGTGTGTAGAGAAGACCAGCAGATAGGAGGCCAACTATCAACAGTGATTTCTCATGGGCATTCGGATAATCCTGCCTGCTTCATCATTTTCCAGTTCATATTTAAGCTGCCATAAAAAGCTGAACTTTCCATTAGTGTTGCAGAAGATAGTAGTAATAGAAGGAGATTTATTTCTTCTATTTAATATGCTGTATTACTTTCTATATTCTGCTCATTATTAGTGTAGGTAGGTCATTCAATCAGTTATCACTCAAGCACCCATAACAATTTCAGAGAAGCATGTTCAAATAACAGTCTTCCAAAAGAATGAAATTGTTCAGTGTGCTCTTAACTAGGTGTGATACAAAGCCAGCAGATAAATGCAGCTCAGTGCTGTTGTGCAAGATAATAATCCACATATTCTACGTTACAACAGCATAACTATAATATGTGAGAAATAATAATAATAATAATAAGATAAATAATAGTAATAATTCTATTACATTCATCATGTTTTGGAATTCCTAGGACAGGCTAAAACTTAAGCTTAGGCATTATTGTCTGGGTCCCAAGGATTTTTCAAAAGTCTATCTTTGATTAAAGAAGCCAAAAGAAAGGTATGTAAAGAAAATAAAACAACCCTTTGCTATGCTCAGTTTCTAACTTACATAATTGTAAAGACTATACTAAAGGCAAGGACAGCCTATTCAGTTATGTCTACCAGTCTACTTACATATTTAAGCTATAGTGTTGCGGTTGGGTGGATTTATCAGTGAAGTAACAAGCCTGATAAGGCTCTAAGCACCTCTAAGCAGTCCTGTCACAAAATGTTGCACTGAAGTCTGTCCTTCTTTCAGCTGTGCATAGGCCCTGAATTAAGTAGGAGACACAGTTATTGCCATAATTATCCAGTGGGACAGATTAGTCCTATGGTTCACTTTCCTTGTAACCAGTTCTCCCAGTTTGTGTGGTCATTGTGTGTTATGGTAGTTATGTAGTCTGGTAGTTTGTCTTACTTTGCTCTGATTCTTTCTTTCCAGGATGGGCTGTTGTGATTTGTCTTCAATTAAGCCACAGAATCACTGAAAGAAAAAAAAAAAAAAAAAAAAAAAAAAAAAAAACAGGCTTTAGAATTCATAAGAATATGTTACTTGGAAGGGACCTCTGGAGATAATCTTGTCCAAAATCACACTCAAAGCAGGACCAAATTTTCCCAAGTGATTGTATGACAACTTTTATAGTATCTCTTCCCAAACGAAGATACAGCAGCTTCCATAATGGAGTCCTGATATTGATTTCTCCATACATTAGGCTAGTTTACCTGCTGAAGAGGAGGAGAAATAAAAACAATTCAATTTTCCAACCAACTTTAAAATGTCTATAAAAGATGTTGTTGAAACTAGAGAGTTAGCATTAAGATATCTTGGGTCCCAGCTACCAAGATATTATTCTATTTAATAGTCTGTATGGGAGAACAGGTGCTGAAGCAAGCACCTTCACCTGATATTTTACTTAGCACATTTTATAGATCTTAAAATTTTCTCTCTTCCACTTTTAATTCTCTGTTTATCAGACCCTGCACTTCTGTATGCCACTAATTGGAATGAAACAGCTGCATAATTTTAATTTAGAGTTGTTCCCTTTATCGTCCTTTCTCATGACCCTCACACCAGCATTAGAAGTCAAAGTGAAATGTAAATGGGAGAGGGAAAATACTGTTTGCAAGGGTGGAAAGAGCAAGCTTAAGGGTGCCTAATATATCCATCAATCAACCTGCAAAGTAGAAGTGATTTTTAAGAGACTTCTTAGATATTTCTCAATGTTTCCTAGAATTAATCATTATAGAATCAAGTGGACATCTGGTTAATTGAACTCTAATTAACAGAAAATATATGTCAATCAGATATCTTTGAGGACTTCACAATATGTTCCTTTGGAATATAGTGACTTTGCTCTTGTGTAGGTACTAAAATTTGCAAAGGCAGAATGTAGCTTTTCAGAAGTGATTCTTTTCTTGTACATCACATGACATCTGAATGTAATGCTTCCAATGGTTCCTTCTTCCCTGCAGGGCGGAAATCACCAACCTTCTGAAAAGCTTTAGAAATTCAAAGTGTCAGACCTGAACAGTTTTCTCCACAAAGAGCCCACCAAGCCAGTGTAAAGAATATTAAATGTACTATAGTGAAAAAATACTTCTTTATGGCTTTATCATAAAATATCAAGGTAATTACAGAAGTACAAATGAATAGTCTGATAGGTAGTTTATTTATTTTTCAGTTAAAATTTCTTAATAACTTGCACACAGACTTTAGCTTAAGAACCTAAAGAGGAACCCCTCATAATCTCAGAGTCCCTCCTGCCTCCCAAGAGGAATGGGCTACAAGTGGCCTAAGGTAGCTTGGAATAATTTGTCTCATTTTCAGTGTTCCAGTCCAAATGGATTATTTTTATATTTACAGTGTACTTAAACAAATTTCACCCAATTATTTCTATCTTGATTCCCAGCCCTTCTCCAACCATGATTGAAATATCTGCAAGTTTTTAAATGCTGTGAAAAGAAGACTTAAAAATATCAGCATAAGTTTCCTCCAAGGAGGACAGTGTCTGTGGTGGGCACACAGAGTGCTAATTCAAAAACTATCAAGCAGGAGTCAATACAGAGAAATATCAGCCCCCAAAATCTTAACCAATCTGGGGAAATACTGTCATAAAACTATATGGCAATTATAGAGCAAAGGGAGAGATAAGACAAATTATAGAATTTAACATGATTAGTGGACTATTTTTATTTTTTAAATTGGGTTGTTGAGTTGAGTGCTGTGCACTTGATAGCAGTAAAAATTCAGCTGCTGACTATGGCCATCTGCTACAAAACAGCTGCAGGTATTTGCTATATATAAGCTTTTGTGGTGCATATAAAGTGGTGACTATCTAACATAATGAATAAAATAAGATAAATTCTTACCTACTCCCAATTGCACAATCAATTTAAAATGGGAATTTATTAATTTTATATTTATTTATTTAAAGAAAAAATGAAACTTTCCTTTAAATCCTTTAGATACAAGATTTTTTTAAGAAAAAGTCATGAGCTACAAATAAAGACTTCAAGGCAATGTAATTAAGAAGATGAATGCAAAGTAATTGAGAAGGTCTCTATATTTAACAGTTGTAATCTCAGATCTGTAATCAACTGTACCTCAGTTTAGGTGGTTTTCACATTACAAAACAACATTTTCCTGCCAAAGAAATACTTCTATTTGCACTTTTGTTTTTAGTTATTTTTATTACTGCTATAATTTTGTTTTGTTATGAACTTCAAGGAATGTCACCTGATGCTCTTTTTTCAAGTCACATGGTCTTGGCACCCAATGACTGCACAAAAGCGACACAAACACCAGCCACAATAGGGAAATTACATGTAGTATCTTTGAATTTAAAACATCCGTTTGTATAACTTCTTTATAGTGAAAGCAAGACCATTGCCAGAGAGGGCAAGTTGCAGTACAGATTTAGACTTTTACATTTAGTATTCCACTTGTAAATTGGTGTCTAAAATGCCACTATATTTGTGGGAGGTTTTAGATTTGATTCAGGTGCCCACTTAAAGACATTGGTGTCTCTTTAGATGTCACACACTGACAAATATTACACAAGATGTATGAAAGTCCCATGTCCTTCCGGAGTAGTATGGGCTGAATGGAATAACTTTGATATTTCAGATAGTGCCATTCACTACTGTTTTATCAACTGTTTGTAGCCATGAGGATCTAGAGAGTGATGCAACATATGACATGATACCATGATACTTATTACCAAAATAAGTCCAGCTACGTTGTCTAGGTATTTTCTTCTTCCTAAAGAAACAAAGTGAATGAGACAAGTCTGATTTCCCTCAGATTTTTATTTTATTTTTTTTCTGACAAATTAAAGATAAATTATATATATAAAGTGTATATATATATATATATATACACACACACATATTATGCTGTAGCTCACTGACATGCCAAACACAGCTGGAAAGATTTCTTGGTTTGAAGGAGCCTCTAGATGTCATCTGGTCCAACTCCACTGATCAAGCAGAGTCACCTAGAGGTGGTTGCCAAAAACTTGGTAATCAAAGTTACAATCATAAACAAACTAACTAATTAACTTATTAACTAACTAACTAACTAATTAAAGCTTATAAATACTTCACTCATTACCTGAGATTTTTTTATTTTTTTATTTTATTTTATTTATTTATTTATTTATTTATTTGTAGCTGTTTGTTTGGAAAATCTTGTAGCACTTTTTTTTTTTTTTTTTTTTTTCTCATGTTTTCCTTACTTTTTGACATTTTTGTTACAGTCAGGATCATATTTTATAGAATTAACAAACCAGAATTTTGCTGAGGAACAATACAAAAATCAATTTTTTTCCCTGTGAAATATTAGTTCAACTCTCTGAGTTATATTACATTTCTCACAGAATTTTTGCTTCTTTCCAAATCTTCTCTGGCATCATAAATAAATTTTCAGTGATCATCCAGGAACTAAACTGTCAAAATGCAATGAAATAATAACATATTAAAAAAATAATAATGATAAAAAATCCCTGAAGGCCAAACCCATATGATATTCACTTTTGTTTTCGGTCTAACTTTTCACTCTTTTTACTCTTTTTATCAATGTTGTAATCAAGTCATCTTTATAATGAGTTCCTTGGAGATTTTAATAGTGAATATTTCCCTTGTCTCATGTCATTTCTTTGTTACTAGTGTAAAAGTAACAAACATCTCATACTAGTAACCCCATCTCATAATATATTAAGAGTACAGGATGAAATAGTTATTAGTTTTTAGTCATCTATGAAGTCACATGAATGTCAGTCTTTCTGCTAGCCCTGTTTATTTCAATACAAATGTACAATCCAGTTTCCGAAGTAGTCGAACAGAAAAAATTACAGATTTCATAACTGCAGAAATAGACTTCTAGAACAGGGTTTACCACAGGATCAGGTGCCATGTGATATTAATTCCTTTAGAACTCAAAAGCTCTTAGCTTTCAAAGAGACCACTAATGTCTTAGAATCAAGGCACAAAGAACATCTTGTTAGGTAACCAACTTCTACAAAATATCAAGAGAAAACATTACAAAATACGTGTATGTGTCCATGTGTATTTTTTATATGTGTGAAAACAGATAGTATACATTAATGATGTAACGAGAATGCTGATTTAGGTCCCTTACTTTACCAGACATTTTCTAGCAAAATGCAGATTAACTGCTAAAGATTCAGAACAGCTAGACTACTCTTAACACTTTATATGAGTAAAAGGAACTAACCAAAAAAGCTCTTGAAGCAGACAAACCTGAGGCTGTTTTTCAACCCATGATCTCTGGATTATAAGTAATCTGTAAAATATCAGCAAGGGTTTCATGAAATCACACCTGTTCATATACAACAAGCAAATAAACAATCAAAATGTGAAAATAAAAAATAGTAACTGACCTTAGTTGCTTTTGTTTGTTTTGTTTTGTTTTGTTTTTCATAACCTGAAAACAACAAGTGAAAGAATGTCGTAGGCTGTAGAATAGTTTCCCTTCCCTTTTGTCTGACACAGAGAAAAATACATTAAATCAGAATACATATCTTGACTTAGTAGACAAGAAAGTGAGCTAAACAATACCAAGAAAAATATATCTGGAGTTTTTAATGTGATATATTACATCCTCTTCCCCTTACTTGTATGGCCTTGAGAATCAATGTCTTGCAGAATATTGACTGAAATTACATTGTAGAACTGATAATCATGAGTGCTGAGCTAAGGGGAGAATGAAAAGAATTGCATGATGATAACAAAGATTATGACCATCATACTTTTTTTTTTTTTTTTTTTTTTTTCTTTCTGATGGACTCAGCCACACAGGACTCAGGTTTAAAACTTAAAGAATCTGTATTGTTATTTAACAGTACCAGAGTACTTTTTCCCTTCAGGGATACAGGCCTAAGGCATTGCTATACTAGTTGCTAGGAAACCCAGGTGCGAATCAATCTTTTATATTATTATTAGTGTTTTAAAATCAACACCTCTTCAATGTAAAATGCAAAGCAGAGAGCAAGTTCCAAAAATATATAGCCTGTTAGAGTGTCTAAGCAGTAGACTTTGAAATCAAGATACTTCTTATCATGTAAATCTCTTATTTAGTAGTTGAGTGCTGAGTTTTCAACAGGAAGCTCTTCTGTATGCTTGCCTTTCCAGTCCTCCTTCCTATACAACCTTGCAAATAGATGGTGGGATGGATGAAAAATGAAGTTATTTAGAGAGATTCCATCATAAGAACACAAGAAATACTCTCCCAAGTCTAGTTCATTTCTCTCAGTGTTTGTCCCCAAGTGGAGTAGGAGTTGGCATTCAGGAACATTGCCAACCAAGCCGTTTTGTTCAACCAGTGAACTCCTGCATAGTTCTCTGGAATCCCATTATTAGACATACTGGAGGACACATGGAGCCTTAATGCTCCCTTTTAACAAGACATAAAAGAAGATTAAAAATGCAGTTGTGGGTAATGCAAGAAAGAGAAAGAGTAGTAAATTGAAATGATTGGATAAATTAAAAGAAGTAATATATTTCTTCTGCAGCCATTTGAAATGTGTTACAGGGACATCCAAAACAATTATAGTATATTGGAACCAGTTGAAATAATTAGAGCTGCACCTTTATTTTGTAACATTATAAAGTGGGAAGATGTATTGTGGCATTGTCACGCAGTCATCTTGGGATTTGTTTCATTTCAGCATTAATTTCATTAACTGATACCCCCCAGTGTAGTTGTCCACACATAATCAGACTTGAGGACAGGGTGGCAGCTCTAACAAAATGTGACACTTCTGCAGGCTGCTCAGCAGAACTCACTTTGTGAAGACACTTAGCTGTATCCACTTTTAATAGAGTGTGCTGCATCCCTGACAAATAAAGAATGCATCATTCTGGAAGGAAAGTGTCTTTGAGTTGATTCTGAAGAGAAACACCTCAAAATTAGGGCAACATGACTTCTTCCATTTACCAGTCTCAGACTAACCTTAAGGTTCAAAAACAAGCTAGTTCAATAGAGTAGATTTTCAAGAGTATTTATTTGTCATTACAGGTATAACTGCGCATATAGTTAAGTATTTACGCTTTCATTGATAACTGTCAAGATTTTTCATTGTTAGGCTAGGATTAATATATAACACAAGTACTAGTGATACCAAAATATAGTATCCAAAATATGGATGTCCAAAATATGTTCTTCTGACTAGTAAAGGAGCTATATGTGTAATAAAGTTTACTTTTTTTTTTTTTTTTTTTTTTTTTAATGGAAATAGTGAACAGCTCTGTAAATATAATTATTGTAAAGTTTGCATAGGGAGTTAGTTTGAGCAACCAAGTTGTGTTTCATTTATCCAAAGTTGGTAAAAGCTGAGATACAGAGTTCTAGGTTTGCTCATTATGGAGATTAGAAACTGTTAGTAAATTCCAAATCTGTATAAAGTAAAAACAAATATATATTCAGATCTATGATTTTGGTTCAGAGAAAACATTTTTTTAAAGGAAAAAAAGAAAAAGAAAGGGAAGAAAGGGAAGAAAGGAAGAAAGGAAGAAGGAAGGAAGGAAGGAAGGAAGGAAGGAAGGAAGGAAGGAAGGAAGCTTCTGTAGTACCCCCACACACCCACCCCATCCCCTATTTTAAAGGAGACTGAGAAAGAGGAAATTAACAAATTCTCCACATGTTGTCCATGGTCTTTTGCATGTTTCTCAATTGCTTAGACAGAATACTGAGAACATAAGTATAAATACCCAAGTAAATGCCATATAATAGAAAGTGTTAACTGTATTGGAATCTTAGCCTACACTGCACACATTCCTCTCATCCCTCAAAGAAAGATACTCAGGTAGCTATATTTAGTCTTTCTTTAACTCTAAGACATTATAATTCCAGTCTCTGCAACTCTATTACTCTCCCGAGTGATCAAGATACCATGGGGATAATGCTGTAACTCTTTCTAATTGCACTAACTAGAAATGCTTTGTTGAGACAGTGTGTCTTCATATGTATTATTGTGAAGATTATGGAGCAGATCCTCTTGTAAAGTATTCTCAGGTACATGGAAAATAAGGAGGTGATGGTTGACAGCCAACATGCCTTTGCTAAGGGCAAATCATGCCTGTCAAATCTGGTGGCCTTTTATGACAGGGTTACAGCATTGGTGTATAGGGGAAGAGCAAATGACATCATCTACCTGGACTTGTGCAAAGCATTTGACGCTGTCATGCATGATATCTTTGTCTCTAAATTGGAGAGACCTAGATTTGATGGATAGACTACTTGGCTGGTAAAGAATTGTCTGGGTAGTTGCACTCAAAATGTTGTTGTCAATGGCTCCATATCCAAGTGGAGATCAGTGATGAGTGGTATTCCTCAGGGGTCGGTATTGAGACCAGCACAGTTTAACATCTCTGTCAGTGACAAAGACAATGGAATCAAATGCACCCTCAGCAAGTTTGTGGATGACGCCAAGCTGTGTGGTGTAGTTGACATGCTGGAGGGAAGTGATGCCATCCAGAGGGATCTGGGCAGGCTTGAGAGGTGGGCCTGTGCAAACCTCATGAATTTCAACTAGGCCAAGTGCAAGGCTGTGCATTCTCTGATTCTCTGATTTCCTTGTGGATTCAAATTTTACATTCAATATTATCAAATAATGTACATATAAGACATGTAAACTTAGGGCAACACTCTTCAGAGGAGTTTAGCTTTTCTGTATCTTTCTTTTTGACTAATACTTAAAATATATACTGCACTGTTTTTCTTCTTAATTTCTGTTACTTTATAAATGACATTACTGTGAGACATTAAAATTTTAACTTTGAATGTTCTACCCAAGGAAACCTGGGACCTGAACCTATTAAAAGCAAACAAACAAAAAAACACGCAGCTGAAATGTTCTTGTAGCTGATACAATATGAACAGAAGTAGGTAACCTTTTCGCAAACTCCCATGTTCATTCTGTATTCGACATAAGAGGGGAATTTTCTCTTGGGCATACAAAAGTAAAAAAATAAATAAATAAAAAAATAGCATAGTTGAATGTGAAGATCTTTCTACATGTGATCACTAAATAATTTCAGCTTGCAAGGTCATAAAATGCAGCATTCAGTGACCTAAACATAGATATGTAGGATCTTGAAGTTTCCATCATCCACCCCTTATCTACCTTGGTCCTTCTTTAGACCTGATAGCTCCGTGCAACTCTATGAACAAACATTAGAGTATCTATAGTGGTATTACTTGCCCATTTTTAAGCAACAAAATTACTTCTTTCTGAATTGGAAAGAAACGTGGAATACATGAGAAATACATCTTAATGAAAATGTGAGAAATAAAAGCATCTGTAAAGATTAATCAAAACATTCAGCAGCAGTAATTTCTAAAACATTTTGTCTCAGTTTTGGCTTTTTTTTTTTAATTTTATAGATGTATTTATATTTTAATATTAAAAGTCTTTTTCTTCTGAAGAACAGAAAATAGATTTTAAAAAGTCATAAAACCTTTGACAGTTAAAAATACATTTCTTAACCAGAAATTCAGTGAAACTGTCTTACAAAGAGATTGTTTTCATAAATCATGACTTTTTAAATTGAAATATCCCATGTGAAATTTTGAGACCATTTCCATTTATGATATTTCTTTCAAATATAAAAATATAAAGTACTTCTATGAGATGCAAAGAAAGAACTTTTTTCTAGCTGACTTCATAAGGAGGGTTTTAGGCTAAGAATGATGGGGGAATGAAAGAGTAACCAGCAGCCCTGTGAGGGAGTGTTAGAGAGTTGATGAGCAAAAGGTTATGTGAAAGGAACGGAAGATATAATCAACAAAATGGGGCTTAAGCAGGATCACCTTCAACACTTGCATGTAAGCAAGGAAGTGCTTACAAGGGACTATTATGGAGAAGTCCCCCAAGCTCTTTCTCAAATGTTTCTCAACTCAGTATTTTGAGGTGCCTCTCTTAAGTGCCTGTCAACTAATGCATGCAGCATGGAGATTAAGACATAATGAGTTAGAAGTCTGTGTGCAGTCTCAGGGTTCCAATCTTGTTGGGACCATGTAGATGTGGCTGGATGGCTCCCATGACTGGAGTCTTGCAATGAAGAGATACAAGCTCTTGAGGAAAGGCTAGCTGGGAAGAGGAAGAGTGGGAATTGTCCTTTATGTGAGAGAGCAACTGGAACACATAAAGGTCTGCCTGGGGATGGATGAGGTGCTGACGGATTTTATGGGTTAGAATTAAAGAGAAAACAGGTAAGGGTGCCATAGTAGGTGCCTGATACAGGCCACACAACCAGGAAGAAAAAGAATATGATGTCCTGTACAGACATGTAGGAATCACCTCACATTCACATTCACAGACCCTAGTCCTCAACCACCCTGATATCAGCTGGAGGTACAATACAGCTAAACCTAGGAGGTTCCTGAAGTGCACTGGTGATAATTTCCTTCTCTAAGCGATAGAGGAGCTAACAGAGAGGTGCTATGCTGGACACTATACTCACAAAAAAAAAAAAAAATGGGCCCAAGAATGCTGGCTAATGTTCAAGAATCATCTTCTCCAAGCAATGCATCCCAACAAAAAGGAAGTCAAGCAAAAAATGCAAGAAGGACTATATGGATGAATCAGCTGTTCTTGGCCAAGCTCACATACAAAAAAGAAAGCCTAGAAGGGGTGGTCAAGTTACCTGGAAGGAATACAGAGACATTGTCTGAGCAGACAGAGATGAAGTTAGGAAAGCTAAAGCCACAATGAAATAGAATCTGAACAGGGATATCAAAAGCAACATGAAGGACTTCTCTAAGTGCATTGGTGACAAAAGCAAGACAAGGAAAAATGTGATCCTATTGTTGAATAAGTTGAGAGACCTGATTACAAAGGCCATGGAAAAGGCTGAGGTACTGAATGCCTTCTTTGCCTTGGTCTTTGCTAACAAATTGTCATTCGGGAATCCCAGGTTCCAGAGATCAGAAGGAAAGGATGGAGCAAGTAGGACATACCCTTGGTGGAAGAGGATCTGGTCAGGGAATACTTGAGCAAACAGGACATATATAAAAGTCCATGGTATGTGCCCTTGAGTGCTGAGGTTGCTAGCAGATGTCAGGATATTCTCAACTATCCTTGATCAATCATGGAAAGTGGGAGAAGTGTCTGAAGACTGGAGGAAAGCGAATATCACTTCTATCTTCAAAAAGTGCAAGAAGACCCAGGAAAGTACAAGGCCAGTCAGCTTTACCTTGATCCCCACAAAGATGAAGGAGCAAATAATCTGGGAAATAATTTCCAGGCACGTGAATAACAAGAAAATCACCAGGACTAATCAGCATGGATTCACCAAAGGGAAGTCATGCTTGACTAACCTAAGCTGTTGACTGCCTGGAGAGTAGAGAGATCTTACAGAGAGATCTTGGCAAATTAGAGGGCTGGGTAATCGCCAACTCAACAAAGGTCAACAAGATCAAATTCCCTCTGGGATGGGGCAATCCTGGATATATGTACAGACTGGGGGACAAGAGGCTGGACAGCAGCCCTGTGGAAAAGGGTCTAGGGTTTCTGGTCAATGGCAAGTTGACTATAAGTCAACAGTGTAACCTGACAACCAAAAGCGCCATCTGTGTCCTGGGGTGCATTAATCACAGCATTGCTATCCAGTTCAGGGAAATGATTATCCCACTCTGCTCTGCACTGATGCAGCCTCATCTTGAGCACTGTGTGCAGTTTGGGGCACCACAGTATAAGAGGGACATAAAACTATCAAAGAGTGTCCAAAGGAAGGCTACAAAGATGGTGAAGCGTCTAGAAGGCAAGATGTATGAGGAGCAGCTGAGGCCACTTGGTCTGTTCAGCCCAGAGAAGAGGAGACTGAGGAGACCTTATCGTAGTCTACAGCTTGCTTACAAGGAGGGGGTAGGTGCTGATCTCTTCTCTCTGGTGACCAGTGATAGGACCTGAGGGAATGGTATGAAGCTTTGTCAGGGGAGGTTCAGGCTGAATATTAGGCTTTGTCCTAAAACCAGGTGCTTATTTCCTGGCTTTCTGCTGTGCTCTTCAAACCAGTGTGGGCTGAAGAACTTCTTGATATACTATTTCACAGGCATTTTGTTATATCTGTCCCCTGTAGTTTTTAAACTTTTTTTTTTTTTTGATTTAACAGGAAATATATTTCTTCAACATGCCAGAAAGTTGAGTCATTTAAACAAATCTACATATTTTCATTCCACATCAAAATTGTCAGCATTCTTTTGAAACTCTGTGTCTCAAGGCCTGTGATTTAAATAAATTTATATTGCCTCCTATCACTTCTCCTTTACTAAGAGAAACAAATAAATAAATAAATAAAAGAGGAGGAAAAAAAAAAAAGGAAAAAAAAAAAAAAAAGAAAATAAAATAAATTAGTGGAGCCCAACCTCATCTCTGTTGTCACTTTCCCCCAAAATATCTTGAAGCTAAAGCTGAGACATAGGATTAATTAGGACATGTAAAAAAGAGTTGTAAGTTCCTGAAGAACATATTATATTTTTTCAGAGTGAGGATTGTTTTTCACTTCCAAATCTTTTGACATTTTCAGCAGTCATACCTACTCTATATTGAAATTATAATGGAGGTAATGCATTGCCCCATGCTGTTCTTGAGATGGCAACCAAACATACAGACAGTGACAGAGGACTTCTCATGAGACAGTGTAGAAGACCTAAGAAACCTTTACAGCCTGATTAACAAAACTCTGTTCAACATCAGAAATGTTTTCTGCTTTTAGAACAACATGATTTCTAAGTGTCTGTAAGATGTTATGCACTTTTCCAGCCTGTAATATAGGCCAACATTATTGTTCTCATTTTTCAGAACAAGGAAAGGCAGATGACTCCTTCCAGGTAATCATACCAGACAATGTCTGTGACAATGTATGTTGCTTTCATGATGTGCCCCAAGGTGCCTTCTCCATTCCTTGAGCTGTTTGGTTCAAAGTGTCTTGCTTCAACTCTTTTCCTCTTAAGCCATCTTTAAAATCTACTAGCCATTTCTTCACTGGAGTGGTTCCTAAATTTCAGTTAAAGCACTGGCCTGTGCCATCCTTCTAGCTCCAATGACACTCAGCCATGCAACTCACACTCTGAAGGCCCTGTGCTTCTCATGGAACTGAATAATCATTTTGAATCATACTCAGAATGTGTTAAACCACCACACATTAAACCATCACAGCCACTAAAGCCTGTTGAGGAGCAGAAGAAAGACAACAGGTGAAGGAGCCCAATAACCATACGAGTACCAAGAGCACCCTGACTCTGCTTTTCCCAGGGCTGCCCAAAGAGAACAACAAGCCCATTGTCCAGTGTCAAGCCCCCACAATAAGTCAAGGGAAGAAACTTCCTCCTCAAATATGGACTGTAAAGTGGTATTACTGAAACAAGGTGTAGCACACAGTATGAGTTACAGGGGGAAGAACATTTTAGGACTGCCTAGAGTTTGTTGTAGAATATTTTTAAGGTACTCTAATGTGCAAGATACATTATAGGATGTTTATGGAAAGGACCAAAGGCAAGACAAGGGATAGATGAAGCTAGGCTGTGGAGGAAAAAGTCTGGGAAAACAGAGGAAGAAAGGGAAAAAAATAAAAGTGTAAACTGGTTACCAGTCAGTGCACTCATCTGAACCATACAATTCAGCATTGCAGTCTAGCCCCTATTGTCATTAAATCATATTTGCAACTATGTTCTATGTCACATATCTGACTGCATACATGTGACTACTAGCCAACTTCAAGATGGATTAGCCAAGTATATAAAAGGTCAGAAGTGGGACTTAAAACCTGGGGTATCATAGGCTTAAGTGCTAATATTTGGGAAGAACAGGAAATTCAGGGGCCAGCCATTGGATAGGCTGAGTGTCTAAGGCCAGCTTCTGGACTTACTTGTGTTTTGTTTTGCATATATATATATGTGTATATAAATATGTGTGTATGCATAAGTGTATGTTTGTCTACATAGTTCACTTCTGGACTTCAATCCCAATCAACTGGATAAGCATAGGATCATGCTGTTCATGTTTGTCTGAGTTTACTTAGGTGCTGTTCTCCACCCATGATAGCATGTGCTGACTGATTGTGTGTGTGAATTTTGTGTGTGTGTCTGTATGGGCATGCCTATTGAAAACTTAGCTCAGCCTCACAACTGGCTGGACCTGTGGACAGAGCTTCAGCAGCTGCATCTATTGGCTGTGCAACATCTACCCTTCTGTATTCCTGCAGGTGGCTGAGGAATCTCTTCACTTCCAGTAAGTTTGATTTCAGGTCCTTTGGCAGATAATATCCCTTTACAAGATGCCTAAGATAATGAGAGGTCTGTTCACATCACTGTATGCTTCAGTTTTTATAGTATGATACTGACTGTATGTGCTGTCTGTAGAAGTACATCATATGCGGATGTACAAACACACAAGATCTGCTGGAACCAGTTAGATCCATATGGTTAGGTGAATGAAACACATTTTCAGTGTCAAATCCTCCAGATGAACTCAGTTTGCTGCTCTGACCCAGTCATGGCTGTTACCACAAAACCCCTGGAATTAACATGAAAGAGAGTCAAAATTTCAAATTGATGATAAACTTCAATCCAAAAAGAGACTGCACTATTATTTTATATCATTAAGATTTTGCAATTCGGTACTGCTGTTGTTACTGTTGTTGATTTTTTTGTTTTGTTTTGTTTTGTTTTGTTTTTGGTGGTGGTGTGTGTGCGTGTTCAACAACAAATTAATTTTTCAAACTAAAAATTGTTTTATCAGAAAATTAAAAGTTGCAGAAAATGTCAAAAACAAAATTGAGATGATTCCAACACTTCGTTGCTTTTAAATGGGAGACCCCTCTGTTGTGGTTTAACCCGACTGGCAGCTAAACACCACACAGCCGTTCGCTCACCCTCCCCCCTCCCTCTCTGGGATGGGGGAGAGAAACGGGAAAGTGAAGCCTGTGGGTTGAGATAAAGGCAGTTTATTAAGATAGAAAATAATAATGATAATAATAATAATATGTACAAATAAGTGATGCACAATGCAATTGCTCACCACCCGCTGACCGATGCCCAGTCCAACCCCGAGCAGCCGCCCCCCCCAGCCCGGCTAGCCACCCCTATATATTGTTTAGCATGACGTCAGATGGTATGGAATACCCCTTTGGCCAGTTTGGGTCAGCTGTCCTGGGTTTGTCCCCTCCCAGCTTTTGCTGCACCCCCAGCCTGCCCGCTGGCAGGACAGAGCGAGGAGCTGAAAAGTCCTTGGCTTAGTATAAGCAGTGCTCTGCAGCAATTAAAACATCAGCATGTTATCAGCACTCTTCTCATCCTAATCCAAAACATAGCACCCTACCAGCTACTAGGAGGAAAAATAACTGTCCTAACTGAAACCAGGACATATATCCACCCCTTATTCCATACCATTTATGTCATGCTCAGGTTACACTCTTTCCAATACATTCTAGTTAATCACTATTTTCATCTATGGTAGTGATGACACACAGTATTATATAATAATTAACATAATACATCTCAACTCATGGGCTATTCTCACCCAGTATTAAATCCCCCTGAGGTACACACCGGACCTCCCCATTCTTTTGCATTACCCACCAAGTGCATCCAGGTCCTTGAGCAAAAGCAATCCCACGAATGGGTTTGCCTTTTCCTGAGGCAGGAGTAGCCCAGACTGTTTTACCTAGCATATTTCTTACATGCACTACAGGAACTTTATCCCCTTCTACTGTACGTAGCAGGTTTGATTGGGCAGGTCCAGCTCGATTGGCAGATCCCCTAGTATTGACTAACCAGGTGGCCTTTGCCAAATGTGTGTCCCAATTTCTGAATGTCCCAGCACCCATTGCTTTCAGTGTAGTCTTTAACAGTCCATTGTATCGCTCAACTTTACCGGAGGCTGGTGCGTGATAGGGGATGTGATACACCCACTCAATACCATGTTCTTTGGCCCAAGTATCTATAAGGTTGTTTCGGAAATGAGTCCCATTGTCTGACTCAATTCTTTCTGGGGTGCCATGTCGCCATAGCACTTGCTTTTCAAGGCCCAGGATAGTGTTCCGGGCAGTGGCATGGGGCACAGGATATGTTTCCAGCCACCCAGTGGTTGCTTCCACCATTGTAAGTACGTGGCGCTTACCATTGCGGGTTTGAGGGAGTGTGATGTAATCAATCTGCCAGGCCTCTCCATATTTGTATTTCAGCCATCGTCCCCCGTACCAAAGAGGCTTTGACCGTTTGGCTTGCTTGATTGCAGCACATGTTTCACAATCATGAATAACCTGTGCTATAGTGTCCATGGTCAGGTCCACCCCTCGATCACGAGCCCATCTGTATGTTGCATCTCTGCCTTGATGGCCCGAGGTTTCATGGGCCCATCGGGCTACAAATAGTTCACCCTTATATTGCCAGTCCAGGTCCACCTGAGCCAGTTCAATCTTGGCAGCCTGATCCACCTGCTGGTTGTTTTGATGTTCTTCAGTAGCCCGATTCTTAGGCACATGGGCATCTACATGGCGTACCTTTACAACCAGGTTCTCTACCCGGGCAGCAATATCTTGCCATAATGCAGCAGCCCAAATGGGTTTGCCCCTGCGCTGCCAGTTGTTCTGTTTCCATTGCTGTAACCACCCCCAAAGGGCATTTGCTACCATCCATGAATCAGTGTATAGGTAGAGAACTGGCCACTTTTCTCGTTCAGCAATATCTAAAGCCAGCTGGATGGCTTTTACTTCTGCAAATTGACTCGATTCACCTTCTCCCTCAGCAGCTTCTGCAACTCGTCGTGTAGGACTCCATACAGCAGCTTTCCACCTCCGATGCTTTCCCACAATGCGACAGGACCCGTCAGTGAACAGGGCATATCTCTTCTCATTTTCTGGTAGCTTGTTGTACAGTGGAGCTTCCTCAGCACGGACCACCTCCTCCTCTGATGACATCCCAAAGTATTTGCCTTCTGGCCAATCCATAATCACTTCCAAGATTCCCGGACGACTGGGGTTTCCTATTCGAGCCCGCTGAGTAATCAGTGCAACCCACTTGCTCCATGTAGCATCAGTTGCATGATGTGTAGAGGGGACCCTTCCTTTGAACATCCAGCCCAGTACTGGCAGTCGGGGTGCCAGGAGGAGCTGTGCTTCAGTACCGACCACTTCCGAAGCAGATCGAACTCCTTCATATGCCGCCAATATCTCCTTTTCGGTTGGAGTGTAGCGGGCCTCAGATCCTCTGTATCCCCGACTCCAAAACCCTAGGGGTCGACCTCGAGTTTCCCCAGGTTCTTTCTGCCAGAGGCTCCAGGTGGGGCCATTCTCCCCGGCTGCGGTGTAGAGCACATTCTTTACATCTGGTCCCGTTCGGACTGGCCCAAGGGCTACTGCATGAACTATTTCCTGCTTAATTTGTTCAAAAGCTTGTCGTTGCTCAGGGCCCCATTCGAAATCATTCTTCTTACGGGTTACTTGGTAGAGCGGGTTTACAATCAGACTGTAATTTGGAATGTGCATTCTCCAAAACCCCACGACACCTAGGAAAGTTTGTGTTTCCTTTTTGCTAGTTGGTGGAGACATAGCTGTTATTTTGTTGATCACATCCATTGGGATTTGACGACGTCCATCTTGCCATTTTATTCCTAAAAACTGGATCTCTCGTGCAGGTCCTTTAACTTTACTTTGTTTTATGGCAAAACCGGCCTTCAGAAGGATTTGGATTATTTTCTTCCCTTTCTCAAAAACTTCCTTTGCTGTGTTACCCCACACAATGATGTCATCGATGTACTGCAGGTGTTCAGGAGCTTCCCCCTGCTCCAGCGCAGACTGGATCAGTCCATGGCAAATTGTAGGGCTGTGTTTCCACCCCTGGGGCAGCCGATTCCAAGTATATTGGACTCCCCTCCAAGTAAAGGCAAACTGTGGCCTGCACTCTGCTGCTAGAGGGATGGAGAAAAATGCATTAGCGATATCAATTGTGGCGTACCACCTGGCTGCCTTTGATTCCAGTTCGTACTGGAGTTCTAGCATGTCCGGCACTGCAGCACTCAGTGGTGGTGTGACCTCATTCAGGCCACGATAGTCCACGGTTAGCCTCCACTCCCCATTAGACTTCCGCACTGGCCATATGGGACTATTAAAAGGTGAATGAGTCTTGCTGATCACTCCTTGGCTCTCCAGCTGACGAATTAGCTCATGGATGGGAATCAGGGAGTCTCGGTCGGTGCGATATTGCCGCCGGTGCACAGTTGTAGTAGCAATTGGCACTTGTTGTTCTTCGACCCTCAGCAACCCCACAACAAAAGGGTCCTCTGAGAGACCGGGCAAGGTAGACAATTGTTCAATGCCCTCTGTCTCTAAGGCAGCTATGCCAAAAGCCCAGCGGAACCCTTTTGGGTCCTTAAAATATCCTCTTCTAAGATAGTCTATGCCAAGGATGCATGGAGCATCCGGGCCAGTCACAATACGGTGTTTTTGCCACTCATTCCCAGTTAGACTCAGTTCAGCTTCCAATACAGTTAATTGCTGGGATCCTCCCGTCACTCCATAAATACTGATGGGTTCTGGCCCCTTATAGCCTGATGGCATTAGAGTACATTGTGCACCGGTGTCTACTAAAGCCTTATACTTCTGTGCGTCTGACGTGCCAGGCCATCGAATCCACACAGTCCAATAAACTCGATTGTCCCTTTCCTCCCCCTGGCTGGAGGCAGGGCCCCTCTAATCCTCGTCAGAATCTTCATTCCTGTGTTTAAAGGACTGCCTGCTGGAAGTTGGAGCAGCAAACTTTTCAGAGACCCCCTTTTTCCCAATTGTTTTCTTTTGCAACTCACGTACCCGTGCCTCTAGGGTCGCGGTGGATTTTCCATCCCATTTTCTCATGTCCTCTCCATGGTCACGTAGGTAAAACCACAGGATGGCACGAGGTGTGTATCCACCATATCGTCTTCCTTGCACGGATGAGCGCTTACCCCTAATAGCAGAGACATTGGTTTGTACAGGAGGGGAGGAAAATAAACTCTCTTTAAGTTGCTGGACCTCTTCAGAGAGTTTCTCCAAAGTATTCTCTTTTAGTTGGTGGACCCTGGTTCGTTCAGGCGGGGAAGAAAATAATCTCTCTTCAAAGTGGTGGACTTTTTCAGAAAGTTTCTCCACAGCCGAAACGCAGGCCTGTAGGGAAGAGGAGAGGCTTTCTTCGTACTGCCGGAGTTGTTTAGCCACATCACCCACTGTGGGTTCCTCATCCTCTTTCCAGGCCATTATTGCCAATGAGCTGGCATATGATGATGGTGCACTCCGTACAAACTTCCGCCACATGGGTCGTGTACACTTGACTTCATCTGGATCTGTGGGTACTTGTCCATTGTCTGGGTCCTCATAAATCACCTCCCGTATGGCTAATTCCCTCAGGTACTGGATTCCCTTCTCCATAGTGGTCCACTTGTTTGGCAGACATACAAGTTCTTCCTTGTAGGGAAACCTTTCCCTTACAGCATACAGGAGACGCCTCTCAGAGCCAACCCTTTAGAGAGAGATTTTTAGTTTAAATAAGTGGAGAAATTTTGTCCAAAATATTAGAAAATTTGGAAACAGAGCTGCATTTCTTTTCCTGTAAAGGGCAAAAAGGTGAAGAATTGGTACAGAAAATGCAAATGTAAAGACTTATTATTTATATTAAGATTGAACACAGTTGCCATTTTCTTCTTTAGTGTTTGTTGAGATGGGAGTTCCACATGTAAACAATGTAGTTTGGTAACACAGCGAGGTGGAATTTAAATAGACAACCTTTCATTTAAGAAGATAAGTATTTCAGAAACACAGTAACTTTCATATCAAGGCACAATGATTTATTTCAATGTTTATTAGGGTTATCCATAATAACCTTTTAGTGTGTAATGGGCAAATTTTAGATGACTCTTTGTTTTAGATTCTGAACTGGGATATTATTTTTTAGTACTTTACCTTTCTGGTATGTTGTAGGAAAAATATAAAAAACTTATGTATCTGATGAGACTCTTTTTCCATTAACCTCCTCATATAGAGTTACTTAAATTTTTATTTATTTGTAATGAAGCAGACAAGGCAGACATGATTTATATATAACTATAAATCTATATAACTATATTATATAGATATATGTAGCATACATATCTATCTATAACATTTATTTATATAATTATATATAATATATATATTATATGTATATATATAATTATATATATCAATGTTGTTCATTCTTCAAACTTGGGGATGAAACAATTTGAAATCTCACAGAAAATTTTCAGTGAGTCTGTCCTATATGTTGTGTCAGGCAGGGAAAACAGTCATCAGTCTTTATTAATCACGATCCCTTGACAATCTAATCAAGGACTGACAGTGTTGTTCTCCAATGCATTTTTAGTTCACCTTACTGTGGTATTTATGTATTGAATATTGCATTTATTTGCCTCATTGTGACTTTTACAAAATTTGGCTGCATACTAAGTCAGTAAAGTGATATTTAAAGTGAAGTTTTAGAATTGAAATTTCTGGATTCAATCTTAGAAGTGCTTGACACTGAAAATAATGCATTCATGAGACAGTCGATTTAATGTCGATGCAACTGCTCACCTTGACAATAGATATAGTTTGGAATCTGCTAGAAATCTCATTCCACATAATTAAGTGAAAAATGTTTTATCATACAAAACTATTAAGAGCCTTGCTCTTGCTATGTTTCTTTCTCTGTTCTCTCAGCTTTCACCTATACTCAGGATATGGTAAAAGGAATTACTCAAAATTCTGCTCCTCTTCTCATTTATAATTCTCATTCAAAGATGTGTTTAATCTTGAAATATGGAAAGGGAATCTTTTTTTTTTTTTGAAACTATTTTTTCATATGGCTTTGTTCCTTCAGAGTCTGGAATGGCTTTTGAATTTTTAGGAGGTTTTAATAACAGAGAACTTGATATCATTAGAACAATGATGAATACATGGCATTGTGGGCTTCTAATACACATCAAATATTACTCCATGGTTATTCGGTCTTGTGAACCAGAAATACAAGCTTGCAAATCAACTTTTTATTTTCTGTTTTTACTTCAGCATGAGCTGCTTGAATGACTAGACTTCTTTTTTCAGTCAGAAACATTTGCCATTCCTGTTCTGCCTTTTACATTCATAGTTTTCCTATCTGCCAGTTAAAGGACTTTTAAGTACAGTGGCAAACTCCAGATTTTCTGGAGATCTGATTTCCCTGGTTGTTCTAAGAGGCAGAAGAGAGAATAGAAAGTCACAAATGACAATGTTTGGCTTAGATATAGCTATAGTTTTATCAGATTTTTAAGTGTGATTTCCCACTGAGGAGTGTGATCGAGTTAGGGACTATTAAGCATATCTATGGCATGCAGATTAAGTGTACTAGAACTGAAGTTTACACCTGGAGCTGTTGAGGGACTTGGGTGCCATTTCAAGGCTGCTCTCTATCATCTTGAAAAGGTAACTGGTAACTGGGAAGGTTTGAGTGGGGGAAGAAAAAAAAAAGGAAAAACAAACAAACAAACAAAACAAAACAAAACAAAACAAAACAAAACAAAACAAAACAAAAAAAAAAAAAAAAAAAAAAAACAGACATTCCTCATACCTCTTTTAAAGAAGGGCAAGAAGGAAGGCACCAGCCTTACCTCAGTACTTGGGAATGTTACAGGGCAAATTGTCCAGGAAGTTACTCCCATGCACACGAAGAAAAGAAGATCCTTGGGCTTGGGAACAGCTAACATGACCTTACCAAGGAGAAACTGTGTCTGCATGGCAGTTTGGCATGAGCAATGATTGGTTACAATTTGTGTACTTCCAACAACTCCCCTGTAACTAAACTGATAAGGTCTGTGATACCATGGTGTGACAGCCTTCCAGGGATCAGGTGGTGAGAAACCCAAGTGACAACCAATCAGCAGGCACTGCAACACCCTGAGCCAATCAGTTTTTGGGTACTCTCTGTCCTGTCCTATCTCCTGAGACCTGGAAATGTCCCCAGGAAAGGCAGCCACAGAGCATGAAGGTTCATGGTAGGGAACCTGGTGTTGGCCTGTCTGGTGTCCTCCCAGGCTGCAACATCTCCCATGTTGTGGACAGGAAGGTCATGTGAGAGATTATTATTCTGACCTGCCCATAGTCCTCTTGGGTTTCTCCATCCCCTCCTCACCTGGCAGAGAAATCATGTCATTCCTTGACCTTAAGTACATTTGTGACTAGAAGTGCTTTGGAGACAATTTAAACCTTAATCCATCAGTCTGAGCTCAGATTAGCACAGACTGACCTTTCTGATGGCCTTCTGTAGGTGGTTTAGCGAGAAAGAGGAAAGCCTGGCTGAAACGGAGTTAACTTACCCTGAAGTGGCCCATAAAATGCTGTGCTCTGCACTTGTAGCTAGAAGAGCATTGGTATCACACCAGTGCTGTGTCTACTGCTGAGCAATACTGGCACTTCATCAGGACTCCATCCAACCCCCTCAGAACCAGCAGGCTGGGGGTAGGCAAGAGGTGAGGAAGGAACATCACCAGGGCAGCTGACCTAAACCAGTCAAAAGGATATTCTATAGCATATGATATCACACAAAAGTTGGAAAAAGGAAGAAGAGGGGAGGGGTGGGCTCCTGTTGTGAAAATATCTGTCCTCCCAAACAATGGTTATATGTGTTGAAGTTCTGCTTCAAGAACATGTCAAGCTGTTCTTGTCTGCAGGAAGTAGAGAGAAATTTCTTTCCTCTGCACTTCCACATGGCCTTTTCTTGTTGTTGTTTTTTGTCTTTTCCTTTTCCCCTTTCCCCTTTTCCCTTTAGTTATATTAATTAATAATAATTTTCCCTTAATAATTATTTTTTACTTTAATTAAATTATCCTTATCTCAATCTGTGAGGTTTTTTGTTGTTGTTGTTGTTGTTGTTTTTTCCCTTTTTTTCCTTATCTTCTTCCACTCTACTTCTGAGGAAGGGGAGAGAGAGAGTGGTTGTGGTGGAGTTCATCTACCTAGCAAGGTAAAACGACCACACCTATGTGCTTACTTCACTGTGAGACTGAGAAAAATAAGAACAAGCAGGTACCATAAAAAGATACGATACTCTGAAGACCATATATTTCAAGAAACAGAAATGGAAGAAAACAGTGATTATAACAAGGTACTTTGTTTGAATAATCACTCTTTGCAAATTTCCTTCTTAATGCTAACCACTCTTTACTTATACTGTAGTTATAGTGCACTATAACATTAAAAATCTGACAACAAAAAATGATCTGAAAGGAGAATTTTTGATTAATAGAATAAAATAGACAATTATATTGAAATAAAATTAATATTCCATAGAATACCATTTATCTTAAATTCTTTTCTATATCTCTCAAAATACTTGTTGTCCATAAAACTAAAAATAAATCCCATGAAATCTGTGAAGTAGAACTACATCTACAATGGCACAAACAGTTTATTCATACACAAAACCAATTATATATTTTTGCCATTTTTAGTCAGTAATTAGATATAAAATTTATCATTCCATATGAATATAAATTATTTAAGCCAATTATAACATTTATAATCAGTTTTAATAATTGTAATATATAATGCACAGTATTTATTTATTTCATTATGTGTCCGTAACCATTAGCCAATAGCATAATATTTAGCTATATTAATCAATCATGTTTCTCATTGACATCAATTAACTTAGGTCTTCAAATATTAAATACTGGGCTTTCGTACTGTGCAACTCATTTTAGATAATTTGCTAGTATGAGTATATGCAATATAATCTCTTCTTTCTGTACTTGTGATCTTTCTTTTATAAAACTGAGATGAAAAAGCAGGCAGAAAAAAAGAATGAAACATTTGCTTCTCTTGAATTGAATTTCAGAATGTCAGAATTACTGTTGTTAAACCACTGTGAATCCAAATGATTCCTTTATTTATTAACGTCTTCTTTCATTTCTTAGTCTTGATAATTACCAGTTCTTTCTATGAATTACTTATTTTAAAATTTTACACTCTTTATTTTTATTTTTTATTTTTATTTATTTTATTTTATTTGGGAAAGTTTAGTTGAGGTTCACTGTTATCCAAGATTATCAAGCTCTTGTGCTGGATCCCTAAACTTCCATTGTATTTGATATGGCTTTTTGTACTCTCTTTCTAAATTCCTTTCCTAGAAACTGAACTCTCTCAAGTTCTCTTGGGCATCTTTTCTGCAAATTGCAGTGATCTGGGTTAGTGTTCTGGGCTCCACTTCACTCAGAGCACCGGTGAGGCACCAAAGAATCAACATTTACCGGAGCACCAGATTTGTGCTCCCTTCATGAGCAGAACCATCACCAAATAAAAAAGGTGTACCTTGCTATCTACCCGAAATTAGATAGGTTGTATACAAGCATAACCTTCTGGAATGACTGGATTGATATTTCATTTGTGCATAATGATCAAGTTATTACTTAATGCTATATGCTATATATACTTTGAATTCGTGCCCATTATAGATTATTCAAAGCTTTACCAAATAGGAAGGTACAACTTTTTTTTTTTTTTTTTTTTTTTTTTTTTTTTTTTTTCCCCGCAGGCTGTAAATATTTCCAGCATTTTTTTTCTAATATTTCATTTTGCTAATAAACTTCTGACTTCCGATAAAACCCTATACCCACCCCTAACTCATATTAAGATCTAAATCAATCTTTTAGATTTGCTATGGTTTTCTGAGCTCTTTAAAGATGTTATCCCGTTATAATAGATGATAGTGTTATCAATAAAATGTTCAATTTACTGTCACTATTTATTGTCACTACTTAATTTTTTTAGTATTATAGCCAGCAATCAAATAGGTTGGAGTGTTGTGTGGGATACAGAAGTGCAATGAAAGTCTCATGGGGTGATGAAAATACTCCATTGCCTGATACAGTGTAAATTGTGCCTGATGCAGTGTATGTTGAAAGGAAGCTAAATGTTTTTAACAAGATGTTTGTTTTTATTAACTTTCATGCAGATAACAATTGTAAAAGTAGTCTGTTAAAAAGATGTAAACTTTCAAACTTTAAATTCAGAAAAAACTTTAAGCATCACTTTAAAACAGTAACATTGATCACAACAAATACACAAAAAACTTTACAGAACCTGTATAGTAGAAGTAAAATAAAGTATTATATATATGAGAGTGCAATTTTAGTTATGTTTTATAAAACAGTAATAAATATGTTCTATAGAAACTATAATTTCATTCTGCATTTTTCCTTGAATCATGGAAAACTAAGGTAATTAAAAGGAAGACTGTACTAAATCTACAGGAGGACAGTATGACAAGACTTCAGGGATGTGTAAGTGTATAGTTCAATTGTCATGGGGACAACAGATGCCTACAAAGAGGGGTGAATATGCAGTGTATATGAGTATATTTGTCAAAGAGACAAGAGTCAGACATATTTACTCTAACATCTTTAACTGAAGGGATTAAATTAGAAGCCTGTAACATTGTGGCATGTGTTAAATGTCTGAGTAACTATTTATACAATTTATAGAGTAACTCTGCCATATATTATGCTAATAGATTTAATTTATTTTATATATTTAAAGAAGATATAAAATATTCAAGAGAGGGTAAGCAGAGAACAAAGCTGGAGATGGGTTTCAGTTATCTGGATATCTCTTTTCATTTGAGAGCCTGTGAGGCATGCCTTTTGGTCTCCAGCTGCACATCTAGCAAGGCATGGATCACTGGGAAATCTTGGAATCTGGTTGCCAACATAACGTGGGTACCTGTGGCAACTTAGATGACTTTAAGTGCCTATGTTAAGCAATTCAATCCAATCCAGAATGACCACTAGAGCAGAAATACAAAAATCTGTGCAAACTAAATTATTAATAATTAAAATTAAAATAATTAACTTTTAAATTAATAATTAATAATTAAAATATAAATTGTATTTTAAGAATTTACCATATTCCCCTTCTTAAAAAAATAAAATAAAAAAATCACGAATACGTAGTGGTAGATTTATGAAACTTGTGGCCTTGTAAGAAATATTAATATTAATAATAACAATATCCTCTCAGTTACTAGTAAATCATTTTATTATTACTATAAACATATCAAAATACATTAAATTTAAATACAGTCTCCTGTGCTTGATACAATCTTTGCCTTTCCATGAACGATCCACCATTTAAAATATAAGAGCATTTTAAGCATATTCACTATCTTGGTATTTGAAATCATAGTCCCACAAGTGAATCTCTTAGCTTTTTTGGAAACTTTATTTTCTTTATTGAATTTATTTTCTTACAAGCTTTCTTCCTTTGAATAATGCCTGGTTGTTCTCTTGCAAAATGACATATATGTTTATGAAACTTGATGACTCAAGAGATATGCCAAGCATTCACAATACAGAAATCTCACAAAACGGAAGTACACTCTTGATTTAATGAAATGTAGTCATTAAAATGCATTCTGACTTGTAAAAATGAGTTTTTTTTTAGTTGTTCTCTGTTCTGTATTCTGAATAAACTTACAAAATAATTTGTTTTGTAAGAGTTAAGATGTGATTTAAAAACAAAACAAACAAGCAAAATAAAAAAAAAAAAAACAAACAAGCAAAATAAAATAAAACTAACAAACAAACAAAAAAACATTGTTCCAGTGTTTAGTTTAATACCAGGGTAAATTTAGAATTAATGAACAACGCAACCTAAGCTATAGCCCTTCATTAGACCCTGGCTCCAGGGAACCTGAGCTACTCCAGCTTATTTAGAATGGAATTAAAGGAAAATGCAAATTAAAGGTGTCCATATATGTACATATGGAATAATGTATTCTGCTCTATATATCTAGCAACTGAAGATTTAAAAGTAGACAATATCAAGAGAAGTTCCTAATTAATCCCAATTTGTTCATAATACTTTGAGAAGTGATTGTTCCGATAGTTTTCTGTGACATTTGTTCATTGTATTATAATCAAGCAAGTGTGAACTGTGTTCTGTTAGAGGGAGTGCTGAGCAGAATATCTTTCTGGTAAAAAATACACGATGAAAATGAGAAGTGTAACTATTTTCTTTCTACTCAAATTAATAAAAGAGAATTGCAGATGCATGCATAGAATAGCACAATGGTACAAAACAGGTTCTGTTCATAGAGCTGGCACAAGGAAAGACAATAGAAAGATCAGTGGTGGGGGGTGCTACAAGTTTGTTGGGGTAAGGGAGAAATGATCCACATGCCCTGTGAGGAAATGTAGAGAGAATGGAGCTAGTTTTCCTGGAGAAGAGAGTGCAAGGTGGATCTTATTTCTATTTATAAACATCTAATGGGAGGGGGAAAAGAAGATAGAGCCAAACTTCTCAGAGTTGTACAATGGAAAATGAGAGGTAATAGACACAAGTTGAGCACAGGGTAATGAAATGAAATAAAACCATCATACATAAGAAAAATAAATAAATAAAGTAATGCCATAAAAGTGGTCATATACTGTAATAAGCTGTCCAGGGAGGTTGTGGAACCTACATTTTGAGAGATATTTAAAAATTCACTGGGCGTGGCCTTGAGCAACCTGCTGAACATTCTCTGAACTAGCATGCTGATTGGACTAGATGACCTCTGGAGGCCCTTTCTGACCTCTATGAATCTGTGATTCTATCCTCAGTTTGAGAACAATCCTTCAAAGACATAGAAAGTTTTCATTTTAGTGCCTTTCCTATTGCTCTGGGTAAGTAAGGAAAAGAAGGTATAGGAATGTTAGGCCAAAAAGAGCTATTGGTTACTGTTTTACCTTTTCTTCCAACTTCTCAAAAGATAAAAAATACATCTTCTCAAAAGATAAATAATACTTCAGATTCCCTGTAAATTGATTAAGATTTTACAAATAATCCAGATCAACCACAGATTAGCAGAAAAATTCTGAATTACCAATTGCTTAGGCTAGAAGCAGTTCAGTAGGCTAGATCCAGGCAACTTAATTGTGACTATACTGAGGTCAAATATAAAAGGCTCAGCCCTAGGTAGCAACTCAGACTATATCTTCTTCACACATAGCCTGATCTGCCTCAAAATTCTCTTGTTATTGAAATGAATTTTTAAAAGTGCTCAAGTTAACTCTAATGTAGGCTTTCTCAGGTGATGACATGACTAGCAGTCTATAGAGCAACAGAATCAATAACTCCTTATGTGACAACCATTGAAGCAGCATAACTGTATATACCAAGAGATAAAACTTGCAGAGTCAGGAAGAGAGCAAGATGCAATCCTTAGATGAAATAATACCACGTCACTCTCCAATGCCTTTACTACTAAGTAGTATGAAAGGATCTATTTTCCAGCTATGAAGAAGTGAGCAATCAGTTTTCACCAAAATACATGATTTCAGTTGGTGGTTTTAATAGACTTAATGATTTCTGAGTTTTAATTTCTTATAGGTGTTTACCCAGGTCATTCCATTTAAGCAATCCAATTTAGGTGCTTGGGCTCAAAAACAATCAATCAGAAATGCTATTTTTCCTGTACATTGATTCTATGGGGAACCTAGGTAGTTACATTAGATTATCAGAATCACAATGGCTCACTCATTAACATTCACGTCTCAAATATGACCATACTTAGGAACATAAAATGGGCTGCACTAATATTTCATCACCTTAGCCTATTATAAACAGAAAGAAAGAACTTTTGTATGAAGAATATTTTTCTCACTAACCTGCACTGAAATTTACAGCAGCCAGTGTTAAACATACAGCTCAAACTAATTAATAGAAATGCTGATTGGAAGAAAATTTCTGAAAAAATTATCTTTTCAAGGTTGTGAGTACTGTTTGAACAGATCTAAACAGATCACTAACATGTAGTGGAGAAGGAGACAAACTGGACAGAAAAGGAGAAAATGTAGTTTCATTTTGAGCCATGCTTTTAAACTTTTATTTTGAAGTTGAAATCCTCAACATTTTGCTTTAGTAATCTTGGGTAGAATCTGAAATAGATCATTTTGACCTAAACATTTAAACATCTTCCATAGTCAATAGACCAATTTAGGCATTTTCAGAAGATAGTTCTCCCTACTTATCCTGTAGTTTTTTTTTCATGATTACCTTATGCTGAACCAGGGCAGTGCCCCCTGTGAGAAAAGTGATCCTGCCTTCTTTTCTACCTGCAGCCACATTTTATTCTGTCTGTAAGCACTAGCTATTGTAATGCTTTGAAAGGCATGGCAATGGTACATCCATTGAATACAACTGCTTTCAGAAAAATGAAAACAAACAAACAAAAAATTGAAACAATTTACAGCAAGCTCAGCTTTTTCTGAATCAACTCCCTTAAAACACACCTCTCAGAACAGCATTCCTTCAACCCCATTAAAGCTTTTCAATATACAAATATAGATGAGATTGATAGCAGGATTAACACTATGGCTTCAAGTACATTATGAAGTTCATTTCTGTATTTCTGAAGTTACTGTTCGATCTCTGATTACCCAGAAGCTTGTATCAAGGCCAAACTCCTGCAGCAGGGTTACACAGAAATGACAGTTTTGGCTCCTTTGTTTGTAAATTATTTTCTTATTGATAAAACAAACAAACAAAAAACATTTATTTTTATTTTTATTCTGCATTGCTGAGAAATATTAAGAGAAAAAATAAAAACACATGCACAAAATTAGAAAAATAATAAATAAAAATTATTATTAATAATAAAAAACCACAGGAGTCTATATGGCTTTTAAGCTTGTTTTTCTATTCATTTATTTTTCATGTTTTCTTCATCATAGTACAAATAAATGCAAACAAAATGAAACAAAAATTGATATATTGGATCAGATCCTCATGCACTGTAGATCAAAAGACTTTTGTTTCTCAGGAATCTTTACTATTTCATACAAATTAAGTATCTAGCCTACTGTAATTCCATCTTGAAGCTCTTTTCAGAAGAAAGATGGAATCTCTTCTTTCAGATCCTCTTGAAAATATGCATATGATTTTTCAATGAAAAGAAGTTGGGAAGAAGGAGTTTTGATGTAAAATAGCAGTTGGGATATCAGTTATATTCTTTACCTTTAATCATTAGCCTCAGTTCACTTCCTATCTTTTATTCTGCAGCATATTCCTGAGATACCCATACCTTGTATTTTCTTTCCATATTGTAAATTTCTTTGTCATATATGCTTAGTGTTTCTTCCACATAATAACCTATATTTTCATTAATTTATACATTCTAATACTTCTGCCATTACTAAAAACAACCAATCAACCAAACAACAATAATAACAATCAACAACAACAAAACATATATTTATGTATAATAATTGGTAACTATCTCTGCATTACTTAGCAGGATATGCAATGATTTATAGCACAGGATTCCGAATATATAGTCACAACCGCTCAGTGTATAGATAACTTCAGAAATACATGTGCAAATAAACTCTTCAGGTTCAGCTTCTTTCTCTCCCTTTTCAGTTGTAGCTGGCATATTTACCTTCTCATTTTGCTCAAAAATCTACAGTCTTAATTAAATTGCTAAAATGATGTTCCATCAATGTTTTGCTGTATAGCATCTGCCACTGTTCTCTTCAACCATGTAATTCACCATATAGATGTCTAGTTCATGATTTTTCTCTCTCTAATGAGGTCAGAGTGTCTTATATATTCTCAAAGAGTACATGAAATGACTTCATTACATATACCTTGATACATGTAGAATTTGACCCCTCCCCTCCCCTCCCCTCCTCTCCCCTCCCCTTCCTTCCCCTCCCCAAACATCATTTAGGGTGATCTACAATGAGCAAATTGTACTTGAAAATATTAAATGAGCATTTTCTTTTATCTGATGTAATAATGAATCTTATTCTTAAAATGAACCCTTGTGCTGCAAGAAATAGTTCAAAGGTTTAAGAGGAGAATTTAGGAGAACAGGAACTTTACTGACAAACAAGATGCATTGTACTTAAAATTGAGTATATTACTTAAGGTGATTCATTGATAAAGGCTTCATAAATGCAATGCAACTTGAAATATACGTCTGTGTTCTGGCTACACTACAAGTCCCAAAATCACAAAGGTAGAAAACCCAACAGCAAGAAAATGTGACTTGTAGATTATTTCCCATGGCAAGTAACCTGCTACAGACCTGTGAAAGAATGGCTGCACATTTAATATCTTGCTGCCTTCCACAGCCATTTCAAGTCTGTGATTTTGAAGTTCTGGGATTTCTGGGTACTGCTATACTTACCAGGTGTTTTTGCTGTCATTTCATGACTCCCTCTTGGACTTGTCATGTTTATTAGCTGACACTCATCATCCTGCACTGCATGTTCTTGAAGCCAGGGAACATAAACAACACTGGAAAGCAATTTCCAATATTATTTTAGACACTCAACTCTGCTACTTCCAGAGTTCATCCTTTCTAAACTGTTTCCTTAATCTACTCCTCCTGCAAAGACAAATTGTCTGTCTGTTTCTTTTCAAATAACCTTCAGATTCCAGGGTGAGAAAACCAGTAAACTACCAAAGCAAAAAGACTGTTAGACTGGAAAGACTTTGCAAGTTATGAGCCATTGTTTAATTGCAACTGTGCTACGGTAGATTTTAAACAGTAGACAACACCACCCTGTGTTGTGGTTCTGTCTGTCTGCAAATCTTTAATATTTGCATAGAAGAAATTTTGGTTGTTTTGGAAGTTTTGATGTGCTGATCATAAAAACCACTCCCATATTTGGATGCCTTCCCAGAATTGCATTATACTGAGATAGTGCAGCTCAGTTTTTATATACTTACATGGGCCAAATAATGAGTTGATGAGAATTTCTAGAAAGAAACAAAACAAAACAAAACAAAACAAAATAAAAAATAAAACAACAACAACAACAAAACATGTGTTGAACAGTATATATTTTTCATAACTATTTCAATACAATCATGGAAAGAAAAAGAAAGCTCCATTAATGCTTGCTGTAAAATTCATGTCAGGATTATCTAAATACTTGTGCATATGTTAATGACATTAAAAACAAACAAACAAAACCTCTCTGATTTTCAATTGTATAACAGCTAAAAGGATGTTTATTCATAGAAAAAGAAAAAAGACTAAACACCTCATTAGGGAGACAGTCATAAAAACTTGATAGTATGTTTATTTAAAATATAAATTTCTCTTATGATGTTTCTTGTATAATTTTAATAAGAATCATTCCAACACTCAGCTGGTCAAGAGTTCCTGCCATAAGCCTTTAAAATAGTTTAGTATAGATTGTCACTGCGCCCTTTAATTTTTTTCATTACCTATTTGTTTTTCTCAAAAAAGGTTTAAACTTCCTCTATGGTCATAACATTTTTACATGTCTTTTTCAAAGATTAGGCTCATTTAGAAGTGATTTATAACTCATTGCTTGTTTTCATCTTTCTCTTCCACCTTTCCTAGCAGCACAATGCTATGACAATAGTTCTTTCAAAATAGCTCTGTGGAGTGTAGCAGAGCTATATCACATTTCTTTGCAAATAGTTTCCGTAGCCAGGTCTGATGATGGACCAGGGAGTTAATACTTTCTATATACTGAGAAATATTTTTTTAGCTCATGGTAGACTATGGCAACAGTCCCTGAGCATGGTGGAGATCATTAAAAGACTGCTAATGGAGTATTGTAGTGGTATCTACTGAAGAGTGAGGGCTTAACACTAACTGCTACACACTGAGTTTGGAATCCTTTTTTTTTTTTTTTTTTTTTTTTTTTTTTTTTAAGAATAAAAATAAAGTATCAAAATAATCTTAAATGATTTAGGTATAAACAGGAACTTCTTTCCATTATTCTTGCAGTGGTGAGAAATTAATATATATATTTTTTTCTGTATAAATACTAAAAAAAATCCAGAAAATATGAGAACAAGGAACTAACTGCAGTGCTTTGGTAGCTGTTATTTGTTAAACTGATAAATACTAGGTTAAAAAGAATGACTATTTCATTGAGTAGGACAAGGTTGGACTAGAACATAATTATTTTCCATCAGATCACATTACATCAAACTTACTGATATAGGTATGACATTCATAAAATTAATCCTTTTTAAATGGTTCCTTACTTGACAAAAGTCATATGGGTATTTTCCGCTTTTACACCCCTAGGAAACCTTCACTTGAGAAATTTGCACTGCAGAAATGTTACTAGAAATTCTTGACAAAATCTGTCTATATTATCAGTATATTAAACAGAAATTTTTTGGTCCACAGTTGTTGGTTGCATTGTAAGGTAGATTACCTTTCACTCTTGCCATCTTACATCTATTCTTTGTTTATTTTCTGACTGAGGGTTTAATTAAATCTGGAGTTCTGATGAACTGGAGTTCCCATTCCAACTTAAAGTATACTTAAAGAGTCTATGTAGAACTCCTGATGAACTAATTATTTTATTATTATTATTTTATTATTATTATTATTATTATTAGCAGCAGTCCTTGTTTTTAGCTTTCGATGGCTGTCACCTGTCTTGTAGGAAAACTGAATCTTATGTCCTAGACATCCAGACCAGTACTCATTTAAAGAAACTGATGGCTTCTATGTTCCAATGGTCCACTTCTGTGTAACTGAAAGTAAAGTAGCTGGGATGTGGGTTGCATACACCAATACAAAGGCACCACATAAAAGCTACCTTGTACAGCAGTGTAAACATGATCTCTATTTTCTTGAGATAGATAGAGTTTGGAGATAAAATAAATGAAAATTTATAGTTCAAGGCCATAGTTACTACAACTGGTGCAGAGGTATTTACAATACAAAACCAAGGAATATTTGCCAAATGATCTCAACTTTGTATCAGAGAAGTAAATTTTTCAAATTATTCTGTCATTCTATTCAGCCTTTAGCTTTTATTTTGTGATTACCATCAGTGCTCTGTATTGTGATTGTTACTTTCTAACATATATTCTTTTTGGCTTTTGCAAAACAGCATTACAGATCACACAGAACACATATCTGTTGTCTTATTCCTGTTTCTTCATAGTATTTCCCAACTAATATCTGTTATAAACTTCTGTAGAAGAGGACTACTGTGTGTGTATCCCCCTCAGGGATTATTTCTCTTCAGCACATACTGCATGACACTGACCAAGTGCTTGAAAGATTTATCAAATGAAGGAAAATGAATAAATAGTTTTCATAAACATATAGCACTGAACAGGAAACACTGGCTTTTCATATACAGGTATGTCAATATTCTGTGGAGGAAATCTAGCTGAAATACGGAATATAAAGGTGTACCAATACAGCAGTGGAATCCCTTTGGGGTCATTTCCAGGTGAATAATACATTGTAAAATTATGCTTCATAATATCTTTGTTTTACTGGATAATAAATTTCAGAAATCGTAGAATATTTTTCATGAGAAGTAATTGAAGAAAGCAACACCAGGTGAAGTTTCATAAGCATTTCTTCAAAGTAAGTAAGTAAATAAATAAATATTTATCCTTCATAGTAGGAGAACTGTCTTCTCACCTGTCTGTCCCCAAATGCAGTGTTTCAAAGGTCATTTTGATCTCTATCATCCTATATACAATCAGTTTTCAAGGTGACTTATAGAGATAGCATATATTACTGATTTTTTCTTTGTTGTGCAATATAAATTATTGACCTACCCAAGGCACACCACAATGGTTAATTCACTCACAGTATAGGTGATGATGTACTTATATGTATAGAGAGGAAAATGACAGAAATGAGAACAAGATGAGGACAGTGAGTGTGTGGTGTTAAATAGCAAGAAGGAAAAAGAAATGACAGAAGACTGTCACACATGGTAAACAAAAAATGGTGAGCAAATAAAACATGGATGGATTAAAAAATAAATAAAAATGTTCCAATCTATAAAAAATAGAAGCAAAAATATTTTGATATTTTCAACATAAGATTGTTTCATTATGACTTCTGAACTATGGGAAATATCTATCCTATTTTTTTCTCATGTTCCTGACATCCATTATTATTTTTTCAATGAGACTACAGAAACTTTTTTTCACCCTAAAATCTGCATAATTTTACACTTAAAAGATTAGTGTCATTTTTTTTGTTATTCCCCGCTAATTCCTAAATGCTATTTTGGGAGGACAAGAGTCTTTTGTGTATATTTTATCATACCTGTTAGACGCATACAGAAATCTCAAATATTGTTAGCGTAAAAGGTGATATATTTATTTTCAGACAAAGCTATTTCCTATTAAATCTTTGTTGTTGTTTTTGTTGTTGTTGTTGTTGATGTTGTGTTTCTTTCCCAGGGTAAGTTTCTTTTACAGTAGTTCTTCAGAACTGTGTCTTTTAGATGCTAATATTTTCTTCAGACATAGAAACTACTGAATAAAGAGGATATCCTTCAGATTCATGTCCAAGGGAGTGTTTGGATACCAGCCAAAACCCAGTCTTTAGATATGAAACCTCTTAATTATTTTTCTTCATTTTCTTCTGTGGTTGCATATAGTGATATGTTTAGTTATTATTCACTTTAGCTAGTGTACTATTATATTCATCCATTGCCTCTGATACTAAATTGACATACTACATTTACAACTCTTAATGAAATAAGTCTTGTATATTAACCTCTCTTCCTTTTCCCTGTTGATGATGTGCAGTAAAAAAAATGGGGAATTTTACTGCTTAGGCAACAGAAAAAATGACAAAGCACTATAAACATCTCCTTTCAAAAATAACAAGTTTGAATGTTCTAATTTTACATCTTAGGTCTGTTTTGGAGATTTTTTTCCTTCCAGTGATTGCCCAGCCCGGCAGATATTTAAAATGCACATTGCTATTTTTATTTTTAATTGTATGCCAAAAGAGCTAGTATGTCTTTAATAAAACAATGCACAAAAAATGCAAAGTTCTATTTGGCAAATACTATGTCATCTTAATTTAGTTTTTTAGACATTACTCAATGTTGTTCATTATGTTTGTTATCACAAATGAAGTTTATACAATCCCTGTTTTGAATACAGTGGTGACACACACATAATAGAGTAAGAAATTTCTAATAGTGATGCAATCCCACAGGAACTATCTTTTTACTTTAGAAGTAATGCAAATAATATTCTGTGTTGCATTAAATTAGCACGAAGCTGATAAAGGGTAAAGCCTATCAGCTGTATCATTCTCAATTTTGCTGCTCACCCGTAGTGCTAGCAGCTGCAGCAGCAAATTCTGAATGATAAATTTGATGAACAAGTCCTTTAATAGAAGCTCTGTATGTAACAATTGTCTTATCACGCTAGAGGACCAATAATAATAATAATAATAATAATAATAATAATAATAAACAACCCTGTAATAATCCAGTAAGTCACTTACATGTTCATCTTGATTAAATGAAATGCTAAATATGGCAATGTTGTGGTTTAACCTGGCTGGCAGCTAAACACCACACAGCCGTTCACTCACCCTTCCCCCTCCCTCTCTGGGATGGGGCAAGAGAAACGAGAAAAATTGAAGCCTGTGGGTTGAGATAGAGACAGTTTATTAGGACAGAGAATATAATAATAATGATAATAATATGTACAAAACAAGTGATGCACAATGCAATTGCTCACCACCCGCTGACCGAAGCCCAGCCTATCCCATAGCAGCCAGCCCCCCCACCCCAGCTAGCCACCTCTATATATTGTTTAGCATGATGTCAGATGGTATGGCCAGTTTGGGTCAGATGTCATGGGTCTGTCCCCTCCCAGTTCCTGCTGCACCCCCAGCCTGCCTGCTGGCAGGACAGAGCGAGGAGCTGAAAAGTCTTTGGCTTAGTGTAAGCACTGCTCTGCAACAAGTAAAACATCAGGGTGTTATCATCATTAGTCTCATCCTAAATCCAAAACATAGCACCCTACCAGCTACTAGGAGGAAAATTAACTCTATCCTACTCAAACCAGGACAGGCAAGACTGACAACTTTTAAAAAACATCTGTTATAAGACATGGCTGTTATAAGTCTTTGTTTTAAGTCTTTTTTATAAGTCTTTGGTTGTTTTTTGTAGAACTAATTATTTGGGGATATTTCTCCATAAAATACATGGTCTTTTAAGGTTTTTGTTTGTTTTATTTATTTGTTTGTTTTAATGTTATTTCTGTTTTTAATTACAATTTTATACCTATTTTCCTAATACGTGAAAACTAAACTTTGGGAATTATACTGAAGGTCATTCTTGAAGAAAATGAATTAAGCGTATGGATCATAACTCAGGGTCTATGTTGTGACAAGGTAGTATCTATACTACAACTAAATAAATTATGTATGTTGACACCCACTTATTCTTGACTTATCAGCAAGCCACATATATTGTTCATGTAGGCCTTTTGTTTACAGATATTAACTTTAATATTCACCTATATTAAGTACTGTGCATTCTTCTTCCCAGGATTCCCAACTGTTTTGAGTAGGAATAAATTAGATTGTCCTTTCATGGGCTAGCTAATGTTCTCTGAATATTTTACCAGCTACAGCTTCTGCCATTTATAAGTTCGGGTCCTAACTCTTTCCTATCCATTCTCTGTTAAACCAGTTCCACACAGTGTACATGGATGAATTTATTTTCCCAATATTCCAAATCAAGCAAGAAATCATAAATAAGCACTCCTTTCCTTAACTGTCTTTCTGAGATGATAGTGTAAGTTAAGCAAGCATGCTTGCTTAAATGTAAATTATTTACTTTCCAGATTTTATTATCCTAAGACATTTTATAAGGTCTAAATCCTTTCCTTTTCACCGCCCTCCATATTCACTGTATCTCTCTGCTTCTCTGAGTACACTTTCCTTGATCTTTGCAAAGAATAAACCTATTTAGGAACTTTTCTCTTGAACCACCATGATTGTAGATTGCCTTCAGTATCTGGGGACTGGAATATTCCTGTTTTACATTGCCAGTTAATGAGAGAATCACGTAAAATTAACATGATGGAGAGATTAAGATTATCAAATAAATCCCTCTTGGGTTTAACTCTTATTATGATATGCATATTTTTTTTCATTCTAGTCACCTAATTTAAAACTCAAAAATTCATATTTTAAACACTTTATACATTTGTTCTAAAAAGAGTGTTAAAGTTACAAAAGCAAGAGTTCAAGAAGATAGAAATGTTAAGAATTAAAGCTGTCTGTAATATATAATATTATCCTCTGTATTTACATGGACGTATGTAGTTTAACACCTGGATTGTACAGGGAGTCTTATTCAGAAAATATACTGCTCACTAAGATGCTTAAAGTGATATGCAGGAATTTAGAAGTGAAATGCAATGCCTAAACTCCTATCCAAAAAAAAAAAAAAAACCACTAAAAATCCCCAAATCCTCACTAACAGGTAGTCAATCTTGACATTATTTGGAGAAATGTACTGAGAATGTACATGGCAAAGATTTGGTCTTTGCTTCTGAGTTATAAGTGTATTGTCTGCATTGACTGTCCACTATAAAACATGTAGCAACCCTAGGAGCAGAAGTAAGATACTTGGTGAGAATCAGTTTTCTGTATTTGGACTGTATTCTGTACTCATAAATCATAGGATGGTTTGGGTTGGAAGGGACCTTTAAGATCATTTAATTCCAACCCCTCTACCATGGGCAGGGCCACATTTGACTACATCAGGTTGCCCAAAGCCCCATCCAACCTGGCCTTAAATACTTCCAGGGAGGGGGCATCCACAACTTCTCTGGGCAACCTGTTCCAGTGCCTCACCACTCTCTGAGTAATTCTTCCTGATGTCTAATCTAAATCTACCCTCTTTCAGTTTAAAGACATTCCCCTTTGTCCTATCACTTCACTCCCTTACAAAATGACTTTCTCCAGCTTACCTGTAGGCCTTCTTTAGGTACTGGAAAGTTGTTATAAGGTCTCCCTGGAGCCTTCTGTTCTCCAGGCTGAACAATCCCACCTATCTCAACCTGTTTTTGTAGCACAGATGCTCCATCTTTTTAATCACCTTCATGGCCCAAATTTTGCATCCCTAACTCCACCATGGCTTCACTTGGCAGTAGTAGAGAGGGTAGATGGTGTGGAATAAATGTGAAATTTGGAAGAAAGATTAATTTCCCCACACATCTTGAATGATTTCTCCAATCTGATATAGCAGTTGGTAACTATCCTTTGATTCTTCTTTGTTGGCCATATTTTCAAGAAAATTATTGAATTAGGCTTGAAATTCATTTTTAGAAAGATGTCTATGCCAGCACTGGAGGAAAGCTTTTACAAAGGTTTCACCATACTTTGCACTTTGTCATCTATCACAGCCAGTTTAATATAGTACAACTGCACCAGCAACAAATTTTCCAAAGAACTCTTATGTCTATTTGATAATTGATCTTACTCTCACTATTGTTTATGGTGTATCCCAATACTTTGTTTACTACTTAGTCAAGACTTTTTTATGAAAATAATTTAATTAATTTATTTCCTGAATAATTTATTTCCTGAAAAAAATAAAAAAATAAAAATAAAGATTGGTGGTAGTTTTACCATTATTCTGTCAAAAGGACAGAATATAATATTATAATATTATATAATTATATATAATATTATTATTATAATTATATATATAATATATTATATATTATAATATTATATATTATTATATAAAAATAATATTATATATTATAATATTATATATATAATTATTATAATTATATATAATATTATATATAATATTATAATAATATAATATGCCTCAAAATGCAGAAATAAAGAATACTGGTCATTATTACTGTGTGTTGATGTGGAATATGAAAGATGAACTCTAACGAGTTGTGTTTCTGCCTCCTTGTGCTGAGTAGTAGGATCAGTTTCTGATGCAGAAAACAAACAGACAAACAAATAAATAATAATAATCTTAATCTAATGGTGCAAACACTACTTTTTCCATAGGTGGATGAAAGCCTGGGATCAAATCTCATGTGGATATATAGAGAGGTTTTCTTTCTTCAAAAAGGAGCTCTGAACATTATCTGTTTCGGTTAATTGATTTTAAGCTTAGTGCATGAATCATTCTCTCACACATAGGTAAGGACAGAGTCAATATACAACAAATGATAAGATTTTATTTAGCTTAAAGCTAAACATTTAAACAGAGTTCAGAAAATGTATGTGCAAGTGCAACACAAGTGAAGAAGTTTCATTGATGCCATCATTTTTTTTGACCTTGTTTTAAATAACCTAAATTGAAATGAGTCTTTTGTGAAGTATGAAAGATAGAGCACTATAGATCTTAGAATACCTTTATTTTTTCTTGCCAATGAATCACAGAATCACAAAATGGTTAACTTTGGAAGTGACCTTTGCCATCCTGGTAGCCCTCCACTGGGCTCTGTACTGGAGGGGAAAAGGACACAATGTTCCATGTGCAGCCTTACCAACGCTGAGCAGAGCAGAAGGATCACCTCTCTTGACCTGTTGGTGATACTTTGCCTAAAGCAGCCAAGAATACTGTTAGCCTTCTTTGCAACAAAACCACATTGATGATTCACATTCAAATTAGTGTCTACCAGGACTGCTAGGTCTTTTTTGCTTTTGAGCTGCATGGTCCCCAGCCTGGTGCCTGGGGTTGTTCCTCCCCCAGTGTAGGATTTTGCACTTTTCCTGTTGAACTTCATGAGACTCTTGTGAGCCCACCTCCCTACCCTGATGAGATTCCTCTGAATAGTAGCCTAGTGCTCCGGTGAATCAGCCATTTTCCCCAGTTTCATGTAATCTTTACTGAAGGTGCACTGTACCCCAACAACCAGATTGCTAATGAAGATTAAACAAGACCGGACACAGTATTGACCCCTTGGGTACTTTGCTTATTACTGGCCTCCAACTATACTTTCCACTGCTGACTCCTCTCCTCTAAGTCTGGTCTTTCAGCCAGTTTTCAGTCCACTTCACAATCTGCTCATCCATCCCATACTACAACAGCTTCTGCATGAGGATCTTATGTGGGACAGTGTCTTACTGAAATCCAGGAAGACATTATCTACTGCTCCTCCCTCATCAGGCTGGTGATTTCATTATAGAAGCTGATCAGGTTGATCAGTCATGACTTCCCCTTGTTGAATTCATGTTGATTACTCCTGATGATTTTTTTTTTCCCTTTCATGTACCTGAAATGTTTTCCAGTATTAGTTCTTCCATTACCATTCCAGGAACTGAGGTGATCCTGACCAGCCTGTAGATCTCTGGGTCCTCTTTCTTGCCCATCTTGAAGACAGAAGTGACATTTGTACTCCTTCAGTCTTTCAGCATTTCCCACAATCTAGCAGATTATCAAGAGTGAACTCAAAATCACATCTGCCAGCTCCCTCAGTATTCATGGGACATTCCTTCAAGGTCTATAGACTTATGAACACCCAGTTTGCTAAAGTTACTAAAGTTACTAGTTTGCTAAAGGGACTGACCTGTCCCTTCTCCAACAAAAATATATCTTACATGCTCTAGCCTTTCAGCCTTGTCTCTGGGACCTGGAATTCCTGAAGGCTGGTCTTACTGGTAAAAGCCGAGGCAAAGAATTCATTCAGTACCTTGGCCTTTTCACTGTTTTGGGTAACCAGGTCTCCAGTTTTGTTCATCAGAGTTCTTTTCTTCAGAATGTGTAAAATAGATTTTTTAAAAAGTAAATTTATACATTCAGCACTCTTAGAAGGAGTTCAGAAATTTAACCTTCACATCCCAAAACAATACATATAACTTGTTAAGTATCTTGACAGTTGTCTAAGAAAATAATGGAGTGGAGTTATTTAAAAAATAGCCAGAGTCTACAGGATATTTCTCACCTAATTGATCTGTATGTAAAAATATTTCATCTGTTTCCAAAACTAAGTGAACAGTTTGTCAGAAAGTACATATAATGTACCTGAAACCAACAAATTTCACATGAAATCCACTGAAATGTGTCTCCATGTAACTTGCAAGATTTAAAAATTGTTTTTTCTTTTTTATTATTTTATTCTCTTCTGCTCATACAGCTTGACAGTCATTGAGTCATTTATCATCCACTTACTACTTCTCAGTTGCTAGAATCAGTCTATATATATATTAAAAAAAAAAAAAAAAAAAAAAAGTGTATTGGTTTAGATTAGACAGATACCATGCATCTGATTACATATAGAATAAACAAATGGTGACATTTGGTTGTGAATTTGATTGATTTTAATTAAGTGAATTCTTTCCTTGATCATTCAGACTGAATAATGCTCATACACTTCACAGTGACTAAAATCAGTGTTCCCAGAACAACACCATGTGATTTCATTCTCCAAAACAGACTAGCAAAATGCTCCACTGTTCTTACACCTGACAACTTTATTTTCACATGTTCAATTTAGTAAAGCTCAAAAGAAATTCTGCAAGTTGTGTCTCATAAAATATTAACCAGATCTCTTACCAAGAAAACTGTTCCAGTATAATGTTCCAAATATAATGGAAAATAAAATGGACAAGAAACCACAAGTGACTTGGATAAACAATGAAATTTTCTTGAGAATGCTTATAGGCATACACGGTACAAGAAATTTTACACTCATTTTAAATAAATGTTTACTGTTGTAACAAGCAAGAAACTGCCTTTAACTTAATGCCTAAACCTGATCTTAAAGTGTTCTGAAATACAGTTTACTTCAGGACTTTAAACTGTATTCAGAAAACACATCAAATAAAATCATTTATTAGTAAGAAAGGCTTCTAGGAGGGAAAGTTCACCAGGTGCCAGTCCATGAGTGTTAAAACGTGTATGAGAACAAGTAAGAAAAAAAAAAAAAAAGTCTATAAATGTTAAAAATTGATGGGCATATACTAGGAATAGATACTAGACATAACTCTTCTGTATTTGGTACACAATTCTCAATGATATAAGGAAGAAATTGTTATATCTAAAAACCATGATTATGACTAATTACTGATTTAATTATGTATTTATTTATCAAATATTTGTTAACATTTTCACTAAATACCTGTTGTTTTCATTTTTTTATTATTATTATTTTTTTTCCCTCATTTCAGTCTTCTGCCAATGAATACTTCTGTTTTTCATGGTGTAACATAACAAGAAGTATCAATTACAGTAAGATCATTAATACCAACCCAAAATAATAGCATCAATTCCATAAGCATCTGAAAAGCCCCAGTAGAACTGGGATGGTATAACAAGAAGGTGCTTAACTGTTACAGAAACTGTTCTCTTCTATGGTGCCTTCTTTTAACTTGTCTGATCTTAAATTTTATCAATCATTCTTATTAACCGTACTTTTTTTTTTTTTTTTCATATTATAAGACCTTTACAAATGTCCTGCAAATTCAGCCATTTTTTTTGACAGGGTTTCATTCAAAATGTGGAGAGAGTCATTTCTTTCATTTCTCTTCTGTTAAGATGACCTAACCCTATTACATCGGTATTTAAAAGTACACTGAGTGCACATATTGTATCCAAAAGACAGTGTCTGTTCATGAAAACTCAATATAGAGTTTTAATTCAAAACCTATTAAAGCAGTGAAATCACTGGGAAACAAATAGTACTGATTTCAGTGTCACTGGAAAAAGGCTGTATACAACATTAAGGTACATTCCTTGCAGTGAATGCAAGTAATGGACAATGGAAACCCGTAACAATGTACTTAGCAGAGAGCAGAGTTCTCACAGTGTAACTGGGATTCAGGGAGCAATTTGACAAAGAAGGTTGTACAGCGGATGATTACCAGCATGCTCTTGCAAGCACAAAGGGATGTTTGACAGGAAGTGCATGGCAGATTGTGTCAGGAGGAAAGATTCTCTCCCACTAATAGAAGGAAACAAAATGAGAGATAGCAGGGAAGGTGGAGCAATAGAACGCTTTAAAGAGGGTTAAAGTTATATTAAATTATGGGAGTCAGAGACCAGGCTTCAGAAAGATAGAAAATAAATTCTGAGAGATAAAATGGAAGGTAATATTGGTGACAATATATCTGATCTCAAAAGAAAGAGAAAAAAAATGCAGTTCTTAAGATGGAAAATGGCTGCAACATCATTGAGAGGTTTAGCTCTGATGCACTGATTTCCTTACACATTTTTTAAAGGAACTAAAAGACAATTGCATTATATTCTAGTAGGGAACAGATATGAAGAATAATAAATTAAATAAAATATAACAACAAGTTATTTATTCTGGGAGTAAAATATTCAATTAAGGATTTAAAAGTACTCTATAGGCCTGACATTTAAGACTGCAGGTTTTGTTAAGTAGTTAATTTACATGGAGACCTCAGATCCTAGACACTGTGCAGGGAGATGCCTGGTAAGAATAATGAGTGTAAAGGTATATCAGAAATCCCAGTATCTTGTTGTGCTGTAGGGGTGTGTGCATGTGTGTGAGTGCATTTTTCACCTGTTCATGAACCACAGATGATAGGTACATTTTGGGTCCTACCTTTCCTAAACAGCCTGTGGTGATGGCAGACCTCTTCACTCTTTTGTGACAATGAAGTAGATAGGATGAGTGGTCAGTAAAGGTTCCTCTGCAGGCCAAGAGAGTACAAATTCACACCTCTTTAGACCCAAGAGACTGTCTTCATCAACCTAATTTTCAAGCTACTATCACTTCTAAGACCAGGGATCCTGTGCATTTTTTGATCTCAAGTGGTGTTCTTGCAAGCTGTTGCTGTTAGAGCAAGTGGCACTGAGACTGAAAAAAAATAAAAGTAGATTTTGATTTCGGCTGGTTAAATTTCCAGCTGAATCAAAAAGTTGATCTGACTCACTACAGAGGTTAGCTGAAAATGATTAGCTGAAATGCAGGAGGCAGCGGGAATGTAAAACTATAGGTGTCGGACTTGTATAGGTTTGCACAGTCAGTGTAGGAATGTTCCACGTGGGCTTGGGGCACTCAGGAAGTCTCACTGCTGGTGGGGACAGGGAGAGATCAGATTACATGTTATTCCATTGAACAAGTAGGGAAAGCAAAAGGAAAACAAGCAAATAAGGTAAATAGTAAAAATATATATATATATATATATATATATAAACAATTTAAAATAAATATATTTTTTAAGTTTTTTGAAGAATAGCAGGACTGCATAAAGGACAGATTGCCAGTTGGTGTGGACATGGAGGATAGATGGACAGTTACTAGGAACAAATGGCACAGCTGCAAATAATAAATCATAGAAGATAGTGTCACACCACTTGAAGTGTTTCAGTAAGGAAGATTTACAGAGGAAGAAAAAAAAAAAAAAAAGATATTTTTGTATTTGTTCATCAGAAATTGAAAAATATCTTCAGGAATACATGCCTTTCCTTTTATGACAATATTACTCATCTAACTGGCTAAGGGAAGCCAGTGGGTGAAATCTTTTTGGATTTTGACAAAGTTTTAAGTCCTGTCTCTCATAGTATCTGTCCTGGTTTTGACTAGGATAGAGTTAATTTTCCTCCTAGTAGCTGATAGGGTGCTGTGTTCGGGATTTAAGATTAGAATAATGTTGATAACATGCTGATGTTTTCATTATTGCAGAGCAGTGCTCATACTAAGCCAAAGACTTTTCAGCTGCTCACTGTGTCCTGCCAGTGGGCAAGCTGGGGGTGCAGCAGGAACTGGGAGGGGACAGACCCAGGACAGCTGACCCAAACTGGCCAAAGGGGTATTCCATACCATCTGATGTCATGCTAAATAATATATAGAGGTGGCTAGCTGGGGTAGGGGCGCTGGTTGCTTGGGGATTGGTGGGGGCTTCCGTCAGCAGGTGGTGAGCAATTGCATTGTGCATCACTTGTTTTGTATACATTAGTAGCAGTATTATCATTATCATATCACTATTATCATTATTATTATTATTTTCCTTTCCTTTCTGTCCTAATAAACTGTCTTTATCTCAACCCATAACCTTTCACTCTTTTTTCGATTCTCTCCCTCATCCCACAGAGGGTGAGGGCATGAGCGAACAGCGGTGTGGTGCTTAGCTGTCAGCCAGATTAAAAGACAATAGTATCCTTCTGGACAAAATATCCAGTTTACAGATGGAAAAATACATAACACAATGCATGAACATTTGTCTGATGGGCTGAGCTCAAATGGTTATAGTAAATGGGGTTACATCAGGCAGGTGACCAGTCATTTGTTGGGTTCCCCAGGGTTTAATTTTAAGGCCAGTTCTCTTCGATGTTTTTATAAATGATCTGGACGCAGGACTCATGGATGTGTATTAAGTAAGTCTGCAGACGATACTAAATTAGGAGGAGCTGTTTAGTCAGTCAAGGGTAGAGAGGCCTTACAGAGACGTCTTGAAAAATTAGAGAACTGGACAATCATGAAGCATAAGAAATTTAACAAGAGCAGGTACTAGATTCTGCACATGGGACAGGGCAATCCTGAATATATCTATAAACTGAGGGATGGGATGTTGAAGAGCAGCTCCACAAAAAGTTATCTGGGGGGGTTTAGTCAATGAAAAAATGAATATGACCCAGCAGTGTGACCCTGATTCCAAAAGGGTTAACCATATACCAGGGTGCATGGAGCACAGCACTGCTAGCTGGCTGAAGGAAGTGATTGTCTCACTCTACTCTGTGCTTTTGAGCTCCACAATATAAGGACATAAAACTATTAGGGAATGTCCAAAGGAGGGCTATGAAGATGGTGAAGGGTCTAGAGGGGAAGATCACCCTCCTCATACATTGAGGAGTGGCTGAATTCACCTGAGTTGTTCAGCCTAGAGAAGAAGAGACTGAGGAGACCTTGTGGTAGCCTACAGTTTCCTCACAAGGAAGAGTGCAGTGGAAGGCACTGATATCTTCTCTCTGGTGACCAGCAATAAGATTCAAGCATAGACAAGTGTCAGAGTCAGGGCAAGTTCAGACTGGATATTAGGAAAATGTTCTGACAGGGTGATTGTGCACTGGAAGAGGCTCCCCCAGGAAGTAGTCTTGGCACCTAGTCTGCCAGAGTTCAAGAAACATTTGAACAATGCTCTTAGGTGTATGGTTTGATTTTTAGGTATTTGTATATGGAGCCAGGAGTTGGACTTGATCATCCTTGTGTGTCCTTTCCAACTCAAGATTTTCTATAACTCTATAATTCTATGATACAATGCTACAATCTGATAGATAAATAAAAATCAGATAGCAGAGATTCCTTCTTACGTTCTAACAGACACACACAGAATCAGTGTAGTGAAAACTATGAAAGTGAAGATACACAAATATGCAGCAATATTTGTACCAGACCTCTTGCTACCTGAGAGCTTTGTGTTTCATTACTATTTGAAAAACAATTTTATCTGAGGCACTGTGCTTGATTTGTATCTTATATTAAATATTAACATACCAGTATTAATTACTCATGATGATATTATTTTAAATCTCAAATAAATGTTTACTTGTAGCAATGAAGGTGTTGAGCTATAGATCTGCCATGTTATAATTTTTACACATAAAATGGACATTATTTGAGTGCACTAGAAGCCACTTAGTATTTAGGAAACATGTGTTCACATCATTTGAATATATGAAATATTGGAAGTCATTTAAAAAAAATAAATATGGATTTTTCAGATCTTATATGAAAGGGCATCTATCCTGGAAATCCTGACTATAGTATCTGTTTATTTTAGATGTAGGACTTAGTTTATATCCTAACTAATAGTCCTTATCTTTTTAATTTGCCACTTGCTTTTAACTTCTGGCTTTGTGATCAGTATGCAAATTTTCTTTCTGAATTTTCTTTCTGAAATTTTCTGAAAGAAAAGGAAAAAAAAATCAACAAAAATTAAGAAAAGCAAGCAAACACTACATACTTTCACTGCTTGCCAATACCCCATTTTGTTTTACATTTCATTTTTTTTTTCAGGATCTCATAAAGACAGATATGTATCACCACAAAAATTTAGTTCCTAACTCTGAAAGTCAGTGATGCAGATAATAGAGAATCAGAATCTCTTTGCAGAATGTACAATGTCCTTATGGTCATAGCCAGATGTTTTCAAAAACAGGAAACTGTACTATAAAACAAACAAACAAACAAACAAACAGCTTGAAGGAAAGGTCTCCTTAGCTAGATTTATTGAGATCTTTAATATGCCATATGGTGGCTTGGCTCTTCCAAGAAGCACAGATCTTTGGATGAATGAACTGAAGAGTGCTGAGCAGCACTGGTGGAAAAATTGATGCCACCCTGGGGAAAGACATGCTTTCAGCAGTATTTTTCACTAGTGTCAGTTGTGATGCATTTCCAGGTAGTCCGTTTTGCCCAGTATGCTTTCAATCAAACCAGTGATCTCCATTTAGCCTGCTATTTAGAGGAATCTCTAGACATCTTGGTTACAAGGAATGGAGGACATTTATAAGGTTTGTCATGTTATCTAACACAGCTTGCTTTTATCAGAATAATTCATGCAGGAAATCCAAACAAAAAAAGATTTGCAAAGGTTTTAAAAGCCATTATTCAAGTAAATGGAAAAAAGGCAGAGCACACATTGCTTAAAGTACTGGGGAAATCAGCATTTTTTTTTTTCCTTGAAAATAACTGAACACAGTTAACTTTTGCCTATTAATATTTTCTGTCATCCAGGAATGCTTTTCTAACAGTGCTTTTATAACAGTGATTTCCAGCAGAGCATTGTGCTTCCCTTTCATTAGGGAATGATAGAATTTTATAGTTTTATATTTTTAGAGGAATTATGAAGATGAGCTGTAATATGCATGCTAAATTCATCTTCAAAAATATTAAATATGGTCTTACAACGCTCTAGATTCTCTCTTTACAAACCACTAGACCTTATTAAATTTTATTTTATTTTATTCAAATCCTTTTTCTATTATGACATTTTCTCTCAATGCCACATTACTTGGCATGTTGTAACATTAGCCAGGCAGTAAAGAAACTAAAGAGAAATACTAAAAAGATGCAAGGACTTTCTCATTAAGAGGCTGATCCTGCCTGTGAAGGCAGTAGCAAAAAGGGAAATGGAGGTTTAAATCCCTTTCCTTTCCTTTCCTTTCCTTTCCTTTCCTTTCCTTTCCTTTCCTTTCCTTTCCTTTCCTTTCCTTTCCTTTCCTTTCCTTTCCTTTCCTTTCCTTTCCTTTCCTTTCCTTTCCTTTCCTTTCCTTTCCTTTCCTTTCCTTTCCTTTCCTTTCCTTTCCTTTCCTTTCCTTTCCTTTCCTTTCCTTTCCTTTCCTTTCCTTTCCTTTCCTTTCCTTTCCT
>NC_048893.1:152317979-152334638 GCF_011077185.1 Oxyura jamaicensis
TTCCTCTTCCTCTTCCTCTTCCCCCTTTTTTTCTCTCTCACTTCCATTATCTTCCTCTTTTCACTCTTCCCTCCCTCCCCTTCCTTCATCCTCCTCTTCCCCTTTCTCTCACTCTTCTCTCTCCTCCTCTCTCCCTCTCCTTCCCTCTCTTTTTCTCTCCCTCCTTTCATTTATCAACAGCTGTTAATAAATATTACAAAGAAAATTTTCCTGGAGATAAGACAGATCTTATGGTAAGAAAGAGAACACATTCCTAAGTGTACCTTGTAAGCCAGCTATTTTGATTAATAAATAAATAGCTTACACCTGATTTTAGGTATCCTTCACATGTTTGTCATCCAAGCTGATCTTGACAATTTTCAGAAAAAAAAAATATATATATATATTCTGAAGATCAAAAAGCTAATGCAAATAACTACAGGGATCCCCCCCCCCCCCCCTTTTTTTTTTTTTTCACTTCTTCTCTGACATAGTAATAGTAAAATAATTGTTCAATATGCTCAAAACTTCTTGCCATTAACTTTTATAATCTTTTTAAGAGGACTTCTCAATCAATTAAGATAATAATAGTTGACAAAAATATGGTCTGGAAAAATAAATTTTATTTACCCTTTGAGCATTTTTAGAAGATATTTGTATAGTAGTATTTTCAGAAGACCATTCTGTTTATAAATTGACAGGCTGTTAGCTCTATTTCCTCTCAAGCTTCTAAAGTGGAAATCACTTGTAGATCTTAAACAATACTAGACTGTTTATTGCCATTTAGTCCTCTTTAGAGTTCATTTCCAAAACCAAGCAAACAAAAAGATTTCCTTGACTCTGCTTTAGAAATGTTTAACTTTTATATCTCCAATGATATATATGAACAACAAATATTAATAATTTTGTCACAAAAGCATTTAGAACTTACACATTTACATGCTTTTCCCATACCAATTGATATTTTCCCTAGAAGCAATGTTTTTTGAATTTATGAGTTAGTGAATGAAGAAAAATTACCAGCAAATTAGAGATAATATAAATTTAATTTTGCCTGGCAAATAGTGTTTTCAGTACTGGCAACAGGATCATTAGCCTTTGTATAATTATCTGTGATACTGAGTCATATCCCGAGGCAGTGTTACTCTGTAGTCTTGCCTTAAAGCAGAGCTTTACTAACAAAAGCCTGTTCCTGTTGCCATTTTGGTGGTGGTGGATGTGTTTTGGTAAACAAAATCTGATATTATCAGATCTTCAGACTGCTAGCCAGTCTCCTCAGTTTTAAATATCATCTGAACCAATAAAGGAACTAATCCCTCCTTTGCAAATGGACTGCAAATGTAATATTTAATCCATTAGATGTTAAGGTTTTGTTAATTAATTTCATTAGGAAAGATCAAAAATGCACCAGCCTTTCCTTTTAGGTTCAGGCCCTCTCCATCAATATCCATTGGAAATTACTTAGTTGTTTCTGAAGTTTACAGTTAGTAGCTGAAAGCTGAATTTATGTGTAGTCCTGCCAAACTGAATTTGTAGCAATGCTTCTTAGATGGAAGGCAAGGTTATGATATTTTCTTCTTTCTAAGAAAAAAATAACTTGCCTGGTCTAATCACGACCCTATGAATATAACTAGTCTGAAATCCTGTCACCAGTTCTTTCTTGTCCCAGGGCTGATATAGCTGTAGTGTTGGTTGGCTGGAATTAACACATTAGAAAAATAATTGTATTTGTATAGGCAATTAAGTCTATGCTTTTTATTTAATTGGTGTATTTGCTGTTGAATGTGAAAACCCCTTAGTCTCTAGACCTTGGAAAGACATTTTTTTTAATGCATTTAACCTCAATTTAGTTTCCTTACATGATAATATTCATCCTTCTTATTAAGATTTTCATAATCATAACTCTATTTAGAATTCCTTTAGCTGACATAAAGAAATGATTAAGGCAATGTTACTTCTCTCACTCCTGCTGGACATCTGAGGTGGGTCTTGTTATTTGCTATCTCTAAGCTTAGGTACCTTATGTAATTTAGTAATCTAGGCTCTTTCTACAGAGAATCGAGGAAGATTCTCTTCAGCGGGTGATTCATTTCTCCTGTCATAGAAGTTTATATTTAAATGTGATGTACTGCAAATGTGTCACAGTTAATTAAGAGAGTGCCTGGATGACAGAAGGCCTGGATCAAACACTTTTCTTTCAGAAAACTAAGCTTAAGTGAGATGGACTCCTACCTCTTCTGTCTACAAGCTCAACTTATTTTACAAGAAAGGTCTTTGACTTTATGATTATTCAAAAGTTTTAAAATAAAAGGTTTATTATGGTAGATTTCTGTGAACCAGTATACCTCCTTTGAGTATACATGAATTGCACAAGAAATCCGAACCACCTTCATTTGATATTTGGAGAACAACTTTGGTGGAGAATTTTGACTTTTCATTTTTCAATTGGTTTCTCAAAGTTTTGTTCAATAACTCAAAGTTTTTGTGCAGTGGATGGTACTCCTCTTCTAAGATACTATCAGACTTCAATATACTACTTGGTTTTTGGATGAAAACCTCATAGAATTTTGTCAATTTATTTATTTATTTATTTATTTTTTCCCAGACGTTTAATGACAGAATGGATGAAGATGGTTGTTTGAATAGAACTAGAACTTTCTGAGAAAAGGAAGTAGGGATCACTGTTATTTCTGCTATTAATGACAAAATATGTAATTTGATCTCTAATGATGCTACTTCAGCTGTATAGTCTTGGTGAAGAAGTGTCATTTAGTATAAATCATTATTTCCTATATGTGGGTATTTACAGTCCTTTTGGTTGGCATCTTTCGAAGTATAACAGGTGAGCCCTTAAGGCCACGGTAGAATATTGGTATCCATCTCTTCTGTGTATTACATTTTTAGATAGTTCCTGCTGTATTATGATTACATCTTTTAAACTGAGAATTAACAAATAGAGAAAACACATTAGGAAAATATTTAAATCTATGCTTACATCTTCTGGCATAGTCTTAGCAATGCACTTGCAAACATGACATGTTCTGGTTCATAGAAATCTCCTACTGGATGGAGTTGGAGGTACATAGCTTTTATTTTCTTGACTCTTTTTTATTTTTATTTTTTTTTTGAGAAAGTTCAGAATGAGCTGGGCTGTACCCTGTGCATGTCTAGATTTAATAACATCTAGAAAGATTTAAAGCGTTTGTTTTGGTTTTAACTTTTAATTATAACTGGGAGTAAGGGAATATTCTGATATTCCAAAATTGGCACTCTTTCACATTGTCCTAACATAAATGTAAATAAGTATATAAAAGCAGAGAGAATCCTTAGCATACACTCAAAGTTTCAATTAAAATATTAAATATAAAACAGATCAGGAGATATGGTACAAATCCTGCCATGAACTTATATGGCATAAGCGTGAACTGTTGATATTTTCTTTTCTTGGAGAGTATAAATATTTTTTTTTTTTTTGAATTTTTATCTATTAGAGTTTCTCTGCACAAGAAATTGGACATTAATAACACTGCCCTATGGATTTTGTAACTAAATCTGTTTTAGTCTTACAAAAGAAAGAATATAAGATCTCATGATGTTTACTGTGTCATGAAGAGTAGAACAACATTTAGATGGGATATTTGAATTTAGCAAATTCAATTTCTTTCAGAAACTCACTGTTTTAAAGCTTTTTGAATAAATGAGGATTTTTTATTTGTTTGTTTGATTTTTTTGTTTGTAAATAAATGAGATACAACCTGAAGGACAGAGAAATAAAACACAGAGATAGTTCAACAAGCAAGGGTTTTGTTTTTAACCTCACAATCTGAGACTCACCATGAACATACATCATATAACAAAAGCTATAATTTGTGAAAAGCCTGTGTCAGGCTTTGATGTAAAGCTATTTCTATACAATGTGCTGTAGATCACAAAACCTCAATAACATTTTATCTTGCAGTGTTTGAGAAATGATAATTACTAACCTTCATGAAAAGTAGAATTAATTTTACCTTAACATCTGATAGCTTTATATATAAGGCTTTTATATAAGCCTTATTTGTGTTTCTGAAATTTGTCAGGGTGACAGTACAAGAAGCTAACATCTTTTATCTAGTCACTAAACAAACAACACCCACAGTAGCACTGCAGGCTTCTTGACATTGCCCTGTTAAATTATCATATTGAGCTTCATTTTGGAAGAATCAGTGATAGACGCTGGCACAGTCCACCTTCTGCTTGTTCATATCCCAGCCTTGTTGCTGAAAATTCCAATGAAATATATTAGTTGCAACATGTCTACAACTGCAGTGTTCTTCAACATATATACTCCAGAAAAAGCTAGAAAATAATGCAAATGGTGTTACTAATTTGGCTAAAATTGTGCAACCTAAAATTGAAACATCTCACAGGCACCTTGGCTTATTCAACTTCTCTGATAATTAGGCTAGATTCCTTGGCAAAGACTAGCATATCATAGATGTAAATTAATTTTTCTGGATTTGGGGTTTTCTGATAGGTGATAAAGTGATATCACCTATCAGAAGGTCATATCTTATCATGAAAATGGAAGTAAAAAAATAGGAGAAAAGAGGACTGCGATGAAGAAGATGGTGCATATAATGAGAAATATCAATATTATTGCCTACAAAGACACGTATGATGGATATATGGAGAGTGTATATTCTAGTTAGATTCCAGGGGCTGAAGCTGATTAGTTCAGCCCAGCAAGAATCAGACTATATATATATATATATATAATCTATAATATATCATATATATATAAGCAAGCGAGCTATTTGGGGATGTCAAATACACACACATGTGCTTGAGCAACAATAGAAAGACAAGGAAAGGCAGTCCCTGATAAGGTACTCTGATTGCGCACAGCTGCATGGCCAGTGTGTGCTGTGCTGATGGCTGTATTGTTTCATGTTGGATGACTTGCAGCATGGTGCCATATCGCTGAACAAGCAATATGTACTATCAGAAGGTCAGAGTTCTGCCTTGTTAGTTTCACAACAATGCCTGTTTCACATTGGACCAACCTAATTTTTTTTAGTCCTAACACAGTGTAACACATCTAGCCACTTAACAATGAATGAAGAAATGCTATTTTCCTTTTGAGATAGAAGAGCATGAACTCACAGGAATTCCTCAGTCTTACATCATGATTTGCCTACCAGGGTTTGCTTTCTATTTAATTATAGTTTTTTGTTTGTTTGTTTGGTTGAGTTTTTTTTTTTTTTTTTTTTTTTTTAATATATATGTATAAGAAAATATATTGTGACAGTCATCGTAGGAGATTCAGGAACTGCAAAATGGATGCTGCATCTTGTAGTGAAAAGTGTTTTTTAACACAGGACAGGGAGGGACTTCTTTATTCATGAACTGTGGTTACTCACTATCTCAGACGACAAACTCACATAATTACTTCCCTAAATATATCTAGACCTATTTGAAAAACACTAGTTTTGAGGGTTAAGTTTTGTTGTTTTTCCCATTAGTGTCATCAGGAAGTTTGCTGTGGAAATTTCCAATTTTATGAATTTGGAAGATTCTTCTAATTTCAAAGATGAAGTTTGTTAAAATTACTGACAGATGTCAAATGAAAAGTGTGTGCCTGGAAGCAAAAGCTCAATTTTGCTTACCAGCAATATCTTGTACCCAAGGTCTTGACTGGCTTTTCCTCATATTAATGATTTTTTGGGCATAAATAGTTATGGCAGTAAGCTATATAAACCTGAATAATACTGGGATTCCCCTTCAGCAGACCATGAACAGACATACAAAGAAACAGATCTGCTCTGAATATCATTAGCCAAAGTAGAAATAAAATTCTAGAATTGACAAGTACAGAAATCTAAATAAAAATATCATGCAAGAATAGTGACAGGGTGAGATATGAGAGAAATATCGACATGATTATGCAATTGCAGGGATGAACTAGTCAGCGATTGCACATCTGTGCTTTTGCTTGTATTGCCAAAGAACTTGACAGAGGTTATAGTTATGTAGGGTTATAAAAAACACTGAAGGTAATATTTCATATGTTAACTACTACTTTGGCCCAGTGTTGTTTAAGTTTAAATAGGGAAAATAAGAACAATGGATATTGAAGACATTGGATCTTTTTCAGAGTCAAATTACGTCCTTGTTCTGAAACTAGATTTTTCAAGGCACAGATAAGCAATGTTTCTCACTGAATATTGGTACAGAAATTGATAGAGATTGTTATGAAACATGTTGATTTCTTTAGAGATCAAGATCACAATGAGAAAGTGAATGTTTATGTTGTCTTTCTCCTGAGAATTCAATAAGATATATGTTGCGCTTTTTTTTTTTTTTAACACAGAAAGATATTCTTCCAAATTCTTATTGACTTAAACAAGAAGAAACCACAACTGTTAAAAAATAAAATAAAATAATAAAATAGTGTATAACATAACATAAAATAAAAAATGGTAAAGAGTGCTGGTATTTTTAACTGATATATTAGCAATTGGTTTTTCATATATATATCAAAATATAAATATATATACATGTTTATATGTATTGGTATAAGTTAGAAAATGTTTTTCCTTTCCTCATTTCTGCCCTAAGTGGTACTTGGCTAGTATTTCAGTACTCAGAATTCTGATTCCCATTAGCAGAGAGTTTCAGCTAGGACCAGGGAACTTATTCCTAATCTTGGTTCTTCTCTCCTGGAGATTGCTGCCTTTTCAGCAGTGATATGAGTGATTGTCCTTTCTACAACAATTTAGATGCTAATGTGTTTCTTCAAATTGCTAGACTGTAAGCTGTGGCAACTCAGGAGCAGATATGTTACCTTCTAGGGGGACAACAGCCTCTCTTAGAAGCATATAACAAAAAGCTGTTCCACCATCAAAGCTCAAAGACAATGTGATTTACACACAGACAGCCTGAAATCTTATGGTATTCTTTATAGACTGTGTCAGTATGTCATGCAGGAGCAATCAAATATAAAATGCACAGACCACTTAGGGAACAGGAATGGAATTTCTGAGGACTTTCATCAGAGATTTCTATTAAACTAATGTCAGGTTTTCATGTCTCTCTCTTTCTCTCTCCCTCTCTCTCTCCATCTCTCTCTCTCTCTCTCTCTCTCCCTTTTGCTTTCATTTTATGAATAACGGTGAATTTGGTCTGAAACATTTATTAACTTAATATAAAACTAAAGAGAAAATCTCAGTAGATATGAAAAATTTTCATTTGTATTTTCTTGGTAAACCACAGATTTTGACATAGCTTATTTTCTTTGTTATTACAAAACCTATCTCTATTTGAAATAGTAATGAACATTGCTCAAATTAGTATGTAGGTTTATGGGATTATAAACCTCTCAAGACTATCTGAAATTCCAGTTATTTTCTAGTAAACCAGTAGGTGATTTTTATTTGATTTTCAGTTTTGTCAAAAATAACATGTTAAATATTTATTTATTTATGTATTTATTTATTTATTTTTTACTGGGGAAGACCTTTTTTCTGCTCAGAATTTCTCAAAAACTGAAAAGATTTTGGAGAGCTAAACCACTGTGTGTTCCACAATCTAAGCTTATTTTCCAAACTTCTGTTATATTCAACTTAATTTTTTTAAAAATGTGGTTAAAAGAGAATAAAATGAGGGAAAAAAATAAATAAATAAAAAGAAATAATAATAATAATAATAATAAAGATCAGAAAATTAGAAAGCATTTCTTTAAGTATTGAACTTTGATCTGTATACCAATAGCTGTCATATATGAGGTGTTATTGGCGGAAGACAATAAAATGGTCTTCAAAATCCAAAAAGAGTTGAGGAGGTTACTTAGGAAAAGGTGAAGATTAAATCTGGTAGTTAAACAGGAAGAAATGTATTTAGTGCTTCATGTGGCTTATAACAATATTTAATTCTGACAGAATCAGATTTCAAGCAAAAAGGACCAGATTCAATTTCTAGTACTCTTTTATTAAACTTATAGGCAAGTGTGCCTAAAAACCCACCTAGAAGAACAGAAAATTCAATTGCATAGTTTGTGTACTCAGTGAACAATGTCTGTTTGGTAGAAAGCAGTAAGTTACATAAGTGGTACTTCAATGAAGTCAAGATTTAAATGAACCATAAATAACTGTTTGGCAAACCTCAGAAATCTTTGAAAGACAAAGATACTATTCTTCAAAGTACACTTGCAAAGTCATTCATGGTAGTTAGGGAAGGTAGTCACTACTCTCAATATATTTTAGTCTTTATCCAAAGTTTATGGATCGGCTTAGTACTCCATTTGTTGCTCTTAGCAAAGTCATAGAATTTAGAATACCCCGAGCTGGAAGGGACCCATAAGGATCATTGAGTCCAGCTCCTGGCTTCACACAGGTCTACCCAACAATTCAGACCATGTGACTAAGAGCACAGTCCAAACACTTCTTAAGCTCCGACAGGCTTGGTGCCATGACTACGTCCCTGGGGAGCCTGTTCCAGTGTGCGACAACCCTTTCAGTGAAGAACCTCTTTCTGACAACCAGCCTAAACCTCCCATCGCAGCTTGACACCATTCCCTCAGGTCTTATATCTGGTCACTAAAGAGAATCAGCGCCTGTCTCTCTACTCCCCCTTGTGAGGAAGCTATAGACTGTGATGAAGTCTCCCCTCAGCCTCCACTTTGCCAAGCTGAACAGGCCAAATGACTTCAGCTGCTCCTCATATATCTTCCCCTCCATGAAACAAAGAAGTCTGCTGCCTCTTAAAGAGGTGGTTTACAGGGCTCTCCTACTAATTTCAGCTTCAACAGTGTCTGTCTTCCTGCTGAGCTGGGAGGTCTTGTGGGTGGTAACAGACTGAAATTCTCGTACCTTCTTTTGCTAGCATGATTTGTGTTAGCTGTTCATTAGAAGTGAGATACTGTCAATAAAAAAAATGTTGTAGCAATCTTTCTACCTAACTTGGTTCCCCTCTCACCCAGGGGCCATGTTTGTCTGGAAAGGACTGTGTTTCATTTACCTCTTCTTTCTTCTGCAGCAACATCTTCTCTTTGAGCCTCTTCCAGCCCTGCTCCACCCTCTCAAGTTTTGTGTATGTTCTGTTCTTTTGTTATTTCAGAAACGGTTAACTTACATGCAGGCTTTATTCACCAGAAATGGTGTCTGTCTCCCTGGCTTTGATACCACTACCCCACCCCTTTCCCCCCCAAACCCCCCACCCCTCCCCACCCCGCCCCTCCACTTATTAAGCACCTCCTTTTTTTCCCCAAAAATATTTGCAAACAACTCTGAGGACCCTTTTTCTGCCTCAGAATCAGACAACCAAGTATGTGCATAGTAAAGCTTATTTTCCTATAAGAATAATCAATAAATCTAAATAGATTTAGTAGTAATTGAAGGAAATAATTATATTCTCAACCCAAGAAGAAACTAAGGAAAGAGAGAAAGAACTGGGTATTTGATTATTCCATCAGTGTTTTATTTTCTTTCTCTCTCTTTTTTTTTTTTTTTTTAATAAGTATATTTTTTAACAGTATAATATTTTTTAAAGATGTGAGAAAAACAAAGAATATGTCAAGGATAATAAGACATAAGTAGAAGTTACAATCAAGTACTCCCCAAGAGGTATGATCTTTTGCATTTGCAGCTTCCTGTGGCACATATTCAGAAGTGGTTATCATGCAGCTAGGAGATATGCATGAAATTCACAGTTAAACATTTCATAATGTACTTCAATGAAGCAAAAACAACTGGGCAGGTTATCAGTGTTTGTTTATGGCAGTTTCCAAGGATCCCCAAGGTAAAAGAGAAAAATGAAAAGTTATTTAGAATATTAATAATAATCACAATAATATTTCACACTTCTATAAAGTCCTTGCCTGGAGGATCTAAAAGGACACTAGAATTGTTAGTGATTTTAACTATATCCCTAGTCTCACTTTCTTCTGATAATTTCTGCACCTTTCATACTATATTATATTGCAGAAGGATTCAACATCTACATTTGTTTTTCACATTAGAACGAGAGATCTAAATTATGTCAGAGTTAGATAAAGTGGCATATTTCTTTAATCCACGTTTAAGTGGATAGTAAACTAGAACCAAGCTGTAGCATGATATTTTGTGAAACCAGTTTTAAAGCTGTTAATAGATAGGATCCAGGCCAGGTCTGAATTTCTGGTGGTATAGAAAATCAGTCCTGTTACTGCAAGTATCTAAATTCCCCAGGCAGCTAACGAAGAGAAGTAAATAATTTAGAAGTTATTTTTCTTCTAGCAGGAGAAGATGGAAGGAATTAGCTGTATTTAATCCTATGCTAAATGTCATATTAACCTCTATTCACTTCACACATTAAATGAGTCAGTCTTGAACTATTCATTACCAGAAGAAATCTATATGACCATAGATACCATTCTCAGTATGAGAGGAATCACTTTTTTAAGGTGCTCCATTGATTATGAGGGCTCAGTTCAGCTGGCCACACAGAAGCTTCTTTTGCCTTTTGGGATTCCCTAAGGCACCTGCCAGGAGCTGGCAGAAACATTGCAGAACATGGTAGCAAAAGCCCCTGCCTCTCTGAAGCACCCAAAAGGGTGCATCTGATCCTGGTATAATTGTATAGTCCTGTAATGGTATTGCTGTAGCTGGTAACCTTCCATTAGCTTTGTACAAGTTTTCAAGACCTCTGGACTGAATCTCATCAGACATGCTCAGTGAACTTTTCCTGATGTGCCTGTAGTTTTGGTTTGCTTGGTTTAGTTGTGGCAGTATATAAACAGAACATAGAACATAAACAAATGTTCTGTAGCCACTTGCTCATTTTTTTTTTCTATAATATATAAATATGATGTATATAATGTATATAATGTATATAATGTATATAATGTATATAGTATATATATAGTATATATATAGTATATATATATAGTATATATATTGTATATATATATAAATTGACTGGGTCGCTACAACAAATTTGTTTTACTTTTGTTTATCTCCATATGAAACAACCATAGTTTTATACAGACAGAAGTGACAAGCAGTTATTATACATAGAATGAGATATCTATGACTTTAACACAATGACATAATGTAGAAAAATACAGGCTTAGTATAACAGCAGAAGTCTTGAGAATTGTAGACACAAGATGTGTTGTAGAGGAGCACAGAGGCAAGATGATAAAGGACAGGGCACAGGGTTCGTAGTGGAGATTCCAAGGCTATAAACAACTCACCTGTGTTCAATTAGGGAAATGCAGACCTCAAGCTAGACAAAACTGGTTTTAAGGGTAACAAATAGAACCAAAAGATCATATCTAACTTATATAAATAGCACCATATATAGTAAATTCAGATGTAACCTGGAGCCACAGACCAATGGTGGAAGAGCAAAGGTATAAAAGCCCGTTAACCAACATTTGCAAATGACACAAAGTGAGTCCTAAGGTGAGAAAGAATAAACCATCAACGTCAGAATATTCATATAATCATAGAATTATTTGGGTTGGAAAACACATCTAAGATTTTGAAGACCTCTAGGGATGGCGACTCAACTACTTCCTTAGGAAGCCTGTTCTAATACGTCACAACACTTTTAGTGAATAAATTGTTCCTAGTATCTAACCTAAATGTCCCCTGGTGCAACTTTAGGCCATTTCTTCTTGTCTTATCACTTGGTGATTGGGAGAAGAGTTTATTCCCCAAGTCTCTATATCTTCTTTTAACCAAACAAACCAAACACCTATCCAAGCCATGAGGAGCCAGTTTCTCCAGCAGAAGGAGAAGAATAACTGAAGTCTAGGTAGACCACATCCACAGCCTTTCCCTCATCCACTGGACATGTCACCAGAGGGAATGTTTCCTTTTTTCCATGTTTCCTTCTTTCATAGAAGGAGATTGGGTTCATCAAGCAGGACCTGCCTTTCATAAACCCATGCTGACTGGGCCTGATCACCTGGTTGCCCTGTAAGTTCCATGTGATGTCACTCAGGATAATCTGCTGCATGAGCTCTCTTGACACTGAAGTCAGACTGACAGGCCTGTAGTTTCCCAGATCCTTCTTCCAGCCCTTCTTTTAGATAGGTGTCACATTTGCTAGCTAGCAGTCAACTGGAACCTCCCCTGATGGCCAGGACTGCTGATAAATGATGGAAAGCAGCATGGTGTGCACATCTGCCAACTCCCTCAGTACTTTCTGCTGGATCCTACCTGGCCCCATAGATTTCTGTACATCTAAGTGGTTAGCAGGTCACTAACCATTTCCTCGTGGATTATGAGGGTTTCATTCCTGGCTTGCCCCTTCTTCCAAAGGTCATAAACCCTCTTTTCCTTCCTGAGCTCTAGCCACAACTCTGTTTAGCCAGTCTGGTCTTCTGCACAGGGTCTTCTTTTGGTACATAGGGATGACCTACTGCTGTGCATTTAAGATTTCCTTCTTGAGGAGCGTCTAGCCTTCCTTTGCTCTGCCTCTCAAGGGACTTCACCAGCCAGTCTCTCAAGACCAAGATGGATGAAGCCCTGGGCAACCTGATCTAGTGGGTGGCATCTCTGCCTATGGCAGGGGGGCTGGAAATAGATGATCTTTAAGGTCACTTCCAACCCAAGCCGTTCTATTATTCTGTGCTGTCTCTATGATTCTAAAAAGGCCTAAGTCTACCCTACAGAAGTCCAGAGTGTGGTTCTGCTAACCCTCCTCCTTATTTTACAAGAATCAAAAACTCTATTAATTCATGGTCTCTATGCCCAAGTTGGCCTCTAACCTTCACATCACCTACATGTCCTTCTCTGTTAACTAGCAAAAAATCCAGCTGGACACTGTCCATCTTTGGCTCACTTACCAGCCGAGTCAGGAAGTTATCTTTCACACATTTTAGAGACCTCCTAGACTGTTTCCTCTCCATTGTATTGTGTTACCAGTAGACATTTGGTACGTTGAAGTCCTCCACAGGAACAAGGGCTAGCAATTGCAAGAGTTCTCCCACTGCTTATAGAATATTTCACCTGCCACTTCATCCTGTTGTGTGATCTATAACAGACTCCCACCATGATATCTGCCTAATTGGTCTTCCCCTTGGTTCTGACCCACAAACACTCAACCCCACCATTGCTATTGTTCAATTTTAGACAATTAAAACACTTCCTAACATACAGGGCTACCCGCCGTCTCTCCTTCCTAGCCTGTCCTTTCTAAAGAGTTTGTAACCATTCATTACAGAATTCCAGTTATATGAGCCATCCCACCATGTTTCCATGATGGTCTCTGTAAAGCTCATTTTTATCCCTTTCCTGCTTCAAAGCCCTTAAAGCCCTATCAGTGAGCCTTGTTAAATCCCAAGCAAGGATCTTTTTCCCCGTAGAGACTACCTGTGAAGATCCCCCAGATGCTGATGGATCTCTGTAGTGCCCTCTTCTGCAGTCTGAAACAACCAATTTTAAGACTCAGACAAACAGTGGAAGGGTGAAAATAGCAATAGAAAAAAATATATATAAATAAATAGAGACTGAGAATTGTAATTTGTAATGAATGTATTCATTACAATTTATTTGTGTTGTTACTCTTGAGACTTTCTCTGTATAGAAATACTGTAGGTCATTATGCTTTCTTTCTTTATCTATAATAATTAAATTGAGACTAAAAATGATACTTGAATTACATCATTAAAATTTTAATTATATTAACAGTAAATTGGCTTTATATATGGCACATTTCCTCTTTGTCCATAAACAAAACTTTGAGTGTAAAAATATGCAACTATAGTTTAGCAACTGGACTACTACAGAGTGCAGAAGAGGGTCAGGCATTAGGTTCTAGATACATGAGTTCAAATGGATTTCTTTCCCCTTTGCCTAAAGAAATGGGTCTAAAGCAATTTTATTTTATATTACTTTTATCAGTGTGTTTGTGGTGTTTCCTAGGATTTGAAATTGCATAGATACGTACAGTATCTATAGTATCTATACATATATACAGTATCTATAAAGGTGATGTCTTACATATTTTATTTATAGAACACCACAACCACCATAACTAATATGATACAGTGTAGGAATCTTTTTGCTTGTCAGGAGTATACCTCAAAATTTCTCATAGAAGTTTCATAGTGAGCAGCTGTCCTAGGTCTAAGTGGTTTTATAAACTGTTAGAGAAAAAGAAATTTCAGGGCAAAAGATTGAAATCCAGGAAAATAAGACAGTATTTCAAAATACTTATTTTAATCAAGTAGTGTGCAAGTCTACTTGCATGTTTGAGCAAAAGTAGTTTCCCCTTACCCTGGCCATTTAGATTACTAAGACACTGAAATTTTTAACACAAAATTATGTACAGGAAAATAGATTTTTTTTGTTTGTTTGTTTTTGTTTTGTTTTGTTTTGTTTTGTTTTGTTTTTCTGCAACAGTCATATAGGTAAGAGTACACAACATAAATTTTTATTTGCTAAATTAATTTTTTGTTTGTCATGGTATACTTATAATCATTTTAGAACAGAGAAATACAAATTGCTATTACCTGTAATGTTGGATACCCCTCTAAAAACAATATTATTCTATTAAAAGTATCGTTTCACTTTCGCATGTAAATAATACAAAGCTATGCTTGCAGTTATATCCATGGAATTCAATACTGTCACAAATGTGTAAAAGAACCTCACCCATGCACTAGTTACCAGATCTTAAAAATGCTCTGACAATACAAATAGCGACATTTATTCTTCAGCATCATGTTGTTCCTTGCTTTTATCAATGGACTGGTATCACATATTTAGTTTTTGTTTTACTTGAATAGACTTCTGATCATTCAAAAAATAAAATAAATAAATAGGTAAAAAAGTAAAAGACAAGGATTTTAGAAATAGCTCTCTCTACCAAAAAATATATATATATATATATCAACAGACATAAAAAATATGTTTAAGAGTCAGTATAAATTTATTGACTATAAGTAAACTGTAACTGCCCAGGAAATAACATTCTCCTATTATGCCATACCAATACCCTACAGTCCCTACATGGGACAAAAAATAGGGAAATGGCTCAGGATAAGATATACTGATGTATTGGGCAGTAGGTTTCTACCCATTGGCTAAAAAGAGATCTTTTATGGTCTCTCATAAGTAGCATGTATATGAATAAAATCAAGCTTAGGTTTGATTTTTAATTTTTTGTAATGGTCATATCTTGCTTTAGATAATGAATTATGAATCTGAGGTGCAACATGGAAGCACATTTTGTATATATGGTTATGTTAATAAACTGTTCTGATGTATCTAATATTGTGTCCACCTTCTACAAATGTTTTAATTAACTGCCATGAGTACTCTGACCACCAGTGTCATTTTCTGTGGAGATGCAAGGTGAGCTAGACCAAAGAGATTTTTAGAGATCATCTGACCTGTTTCACTGCATGGTCCTGTAAACTCTTGCACCATAACAAATGGGAGGGAGTTTGGCACTGAGAGAAGACAGAAAATGAGAAGCTGTCACTGAGAAAATCCTCCAAGTGACTTAAATTCAAGTCTAACAATTGATTTAGACTGCCTGACAAACTTGGAGAGAAACAGTTGTGACACTTAAATTAGGCATGCACAGCAGGTGATCTTAGCATAGACCTGTGCACTGTAAGGGGTAATGAGATGTGTCGATCAAGTCCTCCCAGCCACAGAAGCTCTGCATGTTATTCCTCTTTAGTGTGAACTGGTACAAGAGCTTCATGGGGTATCAGATATATTGTCTCTGGCATTTCACATTTACAAGTTCTAAAATAGAGTAAAAGATAAAATTTCCAACAGACAGACATGCATTTTTTTTTTTTTTTCTGTATCTGAAAGTCAAGCAGAATTTTTGTTTGTGAATCACCAGCAGGCAAAAAAAAAAAAAAAAAAAAAAAAAAAAAAAAAAAAGAGAGAGATAGAAATTTATTAATAGCTAGCTAAGCCTTCCAAAAACACGATCTGGCTTTTCTTAGAGCTACATTAGCCTAATGTAGGTAGAAAAAAGTTTTTGTTGCTGTTCCTGTTACCTTCAGATGTGAGTCAGAACACACAGAAAAAAAAGCATCATTTGTTGAATAAGAATAATGTTTATACAATTATTTCAGATTAGAGCTGAACATTTAAATAAATAAATAAATAATAATAATAATAATTAAACAAAACACACACACAAAAAACAACAACAACAAAAAAGGCAGAGATAATATCACCCTTTTCTTTAATTGATACTTCTAAGAAGATGCTATGGAAATATTCAAGCTAATCTGAAATTTAGATAGGTAAATCTAAAACCTGTTATAATCTGAATATATAAGTCATTTGAGTAAACATATGAAAATATCAGTATAGAGATATAAATTAAAGTTTATATGTGTATCTCTCCCTTCCTCTCTCTTTCTCCAGCCTTTCCATGGTTATAGTTATGCTTCATCTTTTGTTAGTCACCAAAAGAACCATGATGCCTATTTCCTAATGGAAATGTTTTTGTTTTATTGTTGTTGTTTTTCTTTTTCATCAATTACACTCAGGAAAGTTGTCACTTTAAAATATTTATTTCAAGTGTTAGGGCATTAGTTATCAGAGAAATGAGTACTTCACTACTTTTTTTTAATCAAGTACAAGATATGTTTAAATATACATGTATATCTAAATTAAAAAAAAAAAAAGAAGAAGGGAAGGGAAGGGAAGGGAAGGGAAGGGAAGGGAAGGGAAGGGA
>NC_048893.1:152334648-152355423 GCF_011077185.1 Oxyura jamaicensis
AGGAAAGGAAAGGAAAGGAAAGGAAAGGAAAGGAAAGGAAAGGAAAGAAAAGAAAAGAAAAGAAAAGAAAAGAAAAGAAAAGAAAAGAAAAGAAAAGAAAAGAAAAGAAAAGAAAAGAAAAGAAAAGAAAAGGAAAGGAAAGGAAAAGAAAAGAAAAGAAAAGAAAAGAAAAGAAAAGAAAAGAAAATGTTTGAGAAGTAACTCAATCTTACCAAATAAAAATATCATAGATTTTTGAAAAGTTGTATTTTTATAATTATTCTTTTATTCAGATATTTTTTCCAAGTAACTTCACTGAGAAATTATTCCTTTCAAGTTTCTCTCACCTTATGCTCACTTTTATTTTTTATTGTACTGAAACCAGATACACAACTTTAATAGTAATATCCTTTACAATTTCAGTATAAACATCATTTGAATGAGTTGTCAATCTGAGAAATGACACATGTTGAGTAAAACATTCCTGCTTTAAACCATATCAGCTGCAATACATAAAAAGCCTATTCAAAACAAAACACAAATAATCTAATTCAAAAAGTGTGTTTTTTTGTTTGTTTTGTTTAGTTTTTTTTTTTTTTTTTTTTTTTTTTTTTTTTTTAGATTCAGAGAAGTTTTGGACTCTTAAGATGCTTGAGTGGAAACAAATTGAGTGGAAAGCATTTACAACAACCTAGACCTCCACGCTACTTCTCAGATCACCTGGGAATCTCAACAGCTGCCCTGTGCTGTCTTTATGATTGTGTTGTTGAGAAAAGCCTCTGCATACCAAGGCTACTGAAGCTGACTGGCTTGATCCATCCTGAATACTGTCCACTATTTTTTATTGGTATAGATGTTTTTATACTGTATTGTCATAATTGCTAGTTTAGGTTTGTTTTTTGTTTGTTTTTTACCTCCTAGTTTCCCTGTTATACTCTTTATTTTTCTACTCATTGCTTGCCAATGACTATTCCTCAGTTCATTTTTGGCTTTAATACTGGCAACATTTCAGTTTTTGTTGTTGTCAATTATTTTATTTATTTATTATTATTATTATTATTGTTGTTGTTGTTTGTTTAGTTTTTGTTTTACAGTTGCCAAACTTGGAGCTACAATTCAACCATGTTCCCACAGATTCTTGTAAGGCTGCCTCCCTTCCAAGGTAGTCTTGAGACAAATTTCCAGAGAGCATAGGTCCCTATGTTCCTCAAGGCCAGGCTGGATGAAGCCTTGGCCAACCAGATATAGTGGGTGGCATGGTAGGGTCTATGGTAGGGGAGTTGGAATTAGATGACCTTAAAGGTCTCTTCCAACTCAAGCCATTCTATGATTCTTTCCTTATTCTGAGATGTTTTTAATTTTTTTATAGTTCTTTAAGAAACAAGAATATGTCTTTATGACATGTTAGATATAGTGAAAGAACTTGGGCGATCACCAACCGGATGAAGTTCAATAAGAGCAAGTGCCGGGTCCTGCACCTGGGACGGGGAAACCCTGGCTGCACGTACAGACTGGACGATGAGATGCTGGAGAGCAGCCTAGAAGAGAGGGATCTGGGGGTCGTGGTAGACAGCAAGTTGAATATGAGCCAGCAGTGTGCCCTGGCAGCCAGGAGGGCCAACCGTGTCCTGGGGTGCATCAAGCACGGCATCGCTAGTAGGTCAAGGGAGGTGATTGTCCCGCTCTACTCTGCGCTGGTGCGGCCTCACCTCGAGTACTGTGTGCAGTTCTGGGCACCACAGTATAAAAAGGACATGAAACTGTTGGAGAGTGTCCAGAGGAGGGCTACGAAGATGGTGATAGGCCTGGAGGGGAAGACGTACGAAGAACGGCTGAGGTCACTGGGCCTGTTCAGCCTGGAGAAGAGGAGGCTGAGAGGAGACCTCATCACAGTCTACAACTTCCTCGTAAGGGGGTGTCGAGAGACAGGAGACCTTTTCTCCATTAACACCAGTGACAGGACCCGTGGGAACGGGGTTAAGCTGAGGCAGGGGAAATTTAGGCTTGACATCAGGAGGGGGTTCTTCACAGAGAGGGTGGTTGCACACTGGAACAGGCTCCCCAGGGAAGTTGTCACTGCACCGAGCCTGTCTGAATTTAAGAAGAGATTGGACTGTGCACTTAGTCACATGGTCTGAACTTTTGGGTAGACCTGTGCGGTGTCAAGAGTTGGACTTGATGATCCTTAAGGGTCCCTTCCAACTCAGGATATTCTATGATTCTATGATTCTATGAACTTCATTGGAGTCTGGTAGACCTATGAGATTAAGCAATGATGTAGTGTGTGGTGGTACCTAGAGAGGGTTAGGACAGGCTGGGGTGGAATGTGGTCTACAGGTTGTTGAGGAAACTCCAGGCTTACCACAACTGTATTTGTATTACCTGTGGAAGTGGTCCGAAATCTAGATTGTGTCTGGAAAGGAAAGACCTATTTTTCCACTTGAGAAAGAATCTTAGAAATGGCAGTGTAGAAAATAAGGGGAACAGTCCATAAACGAAGGGGTAAAAGAGTAATAACATCTGAAGAGGCCTTAGGATATAATTGCTATCATTATTTGAAAATGAGGCTTGTATTTCTAAGGTGTTATAGAATAAACTGTAATCTTGACCACCCAGTGCCACCAGTAGGTACTTGAGTTTCATGAGAAAGTGTAGAATGAGAACTAAGTGCTTTGGGTTATCAAATCTTGAGTAATGCATATTGTTAGAATTCTCCAGTTAAGAATATCTTATACAAAGATTTATTTCATCTTCTTTGAAGGAACTGGTACCTAAATAAAATAAAATAAAATAATAATAATAATTATTATTATTAATAATAAAGGTGCTGGCCTAGAAAGATCATTGGTTTGAGCTGATATGAAAAACAAAATGAATGAAATCAGATTTTTTTTCCCTGAATTACCAATGTCATAATTTCAGTGTATGTTGAGATGTTAAGTGAATTTGAAGGACTGATTTACAAACCCAGCAAAAATTTAAAAAAGGGCCAAGTAAAATCAAAAACCTGGCAAACATGCTTATATAATGATATTTGCCTAGGCATGGAATTGCTCTTAGTAATGTTCTTTTGCTTTTCTAAATATTATTTTTGTTTACCTGAAGGCTATCTTGTGTTTACTAATGACTAACAAATACATTTGGAAATAAAAATATGTATATATGTTTCTTTATATTTGTCTCATATAAAATTAATTGCTTTTGCAGTCTAGGAAGAATTCTAGATACAAGGTTAGTGCATACAATACTATACCTGTTTTTTTTTTCTTACTTTTTTGCTCTTGTAAAGGAAAAATAACAGCAAAATATTCTTAAATGATTTATTGTCAGAATGACATAGGAATTAGTTATGGCAGGATAATCAAATCTTATAACAGTTATATATGATATACCATTAGTAATGTGGAACATTTTAGCTTACTTCATGTTATAAAGCATAAGAATTTGAGCTGGAAGTCAGACTTTGATTCAGATTTGCATTCATGTGTCACCATGTCAGCTAGTTACCAAAGGTCCAGGCATGGATAATGGAGATCTGACACATGGTTCACTAGCCCACACATAGATACCTAGATCTATTTGAAATACTCAAGGTCATTTAGCCACCTGCTGCAACTCCACACAGATTCCTTTTATGGAAGCCTCTGGAATTTCTTGTAAGTCCTACATCCTCGTGAGCATGACTTGGATGCTTGAGGAAATCTCAGATTGAACTAGCCAGACAATTTTGGGCAGCTGAGTTCTTTTCTTAGGCGGCTGCTATAATATGAGCTCTTAGGGCTTCACTGACTGTGTTGACAAGGGACTCAGGTCTCTTGCTCATAGAAAGACTTGAGCTCCTTTGTAACAGCTTGATACCTGGGAGATTTTCTTACAGCATCTCAACTGGTATTAGTTGCTGGTGTTTTAGCAACTAAATTTTACCTTGCTTTTTCACTGACTGTAATGACAGCATAGATATGTATAAAATACATAAGCATCCGTATGTAGACATATAGATTGAGATATCTTAACATAGGATTGAATCCAAGCCTTGCTGTTGTTCACAGATAAAATGCAATAATTTGTATGTATGTATATACATATGAGGTATTAAAATGTAGTTTTTCTGAGCTATGAAAAGTAATCCCTACCAAAACTATCTGAGTTTACAGTGTCTTTGTTTGCTTGTTTGTTTGTTTGTGGTTTGTTTTTCTTTTTAGAGAAAGAGAGAAGGACAAATTCTACATTTTCTGTTTTACAGGATTCTCTTAGATAAAGATAGGAGTTTAAATACAAAACTAATGAATTGCTGTGCAACTGTTTCATCAGATGATATCACTTGTTTGTAGGGTTGTGATTAGCAGCACAGAGTTCACATGGAGACCAAGTTACTCTTGGTTTACCCAGGAGTTGATACTATTTAATTTCTTCATTAATGAGCTAGGCTATGCAACAGCAAGTTCTCACAAATGATACAAAACTGGAAAGATCAGCTGATACACCAGATAGTTGTTATTGCCATTTACAGAGACGTTGGCAGGATGGAGGGATGGCCTGACAGAAACTTCATGAAGCTCAACAAAGGGAAATGCCAAGTGCTCCATCTGGGGAGGGATACCTCCATGCAACAGTGCATGCTGTTGCTGACTGAATGGAAAGCAGCTTTGTGAAGGAGGACCTGGAGTCCTGCTGGACAGCAAGTTGAACATGACACAGTAATGTGACATGAAAGAAAAAGCAGTCAACAGCTTCCTGCATTGAATTATGGAAATCATTGCCACAGGTCAAAAGAGGTGATCTCTACTGAGCACTAGGAAGACTACATCAGCAGTGTTGGGTCCAGGTCTGGGTTCCCTAGTAAAAGGGACATGGACATACAGGAAGAAGTTCTGCAAAGGGCCATGAAGATTTTTAAATGATGGGAACATCTTTCTTTCAATTACAGGCTGAGATCTGGGACTGTTCAGGCTGGAGAAGAGAAGCCTCAGGGAGATCTTATCAATGTGTATAAATGTTTGAAGGGAGGGTGCAAAGAAGATGGTACCCAGCAACAGGACAAGAGGCAATGGGCACAGACTGAAATATAATAGAATCATAGAATAGGTAATTATTATTATTATTATTATTTTTAAAAAAGTGCTACGATTGTTCAAGCAACGGAAACAGTGGGCCAGGGAGGCTGTGCAGTCTCCATTGTCAGAGATATTCAAATGCCAGTTGGACGTGTCCTTGGGCAACTTTTTCTAGTAGACTCTGCTGTGAGCTTATGGTTGCTCTGGATGAGCTCCAGGGGTCCCATCCACAGTTCTGTGTATCTGTGATTTTGTGGTCTCTTTTTACAAATCACTTTTAGTGCGTAATATTGGTGGTAGGGGGATGGTTGGACCAGGTGATCTTAGAAGTTTTTCCCAACCTTGATGATTCTATGATTCCATGGTAGTCAACTTATTTTTTACACAAAATACTGTTAAAGAAAACATAATTTTGCATGAATATACAGATGTTACAAAAATGCTGGAGAAATATTTTATAAACAACTTTGTTAATATTCATGCCTAAGATCAGAGAGGCTGATGTTATGTAACCTGTCATAAATATTACTTTATCCACCAGATCCTTTATTCTAGGCTTGTGAATAGGGATAAGCAGATGACAATGAAACATATATCAAGACAGAGCTAAACAGTTACCAAAGACTGAGAAATAATGTTACCAAACTCATCAGCATAAATGTCATATAATCAGCCATTGTTGTACTTCCTGATCCAGTTGTGTCTAAAGTGCTGCCATCGTTGATTTGATGGATTTGCTTTACATCACTGAGGTTCATCTTGTCTGGCACCCCTGCTGAGACAAATAAGAAAATACAGTGTGATGCATGCCTTGTCACTACTAGCAACATGCTATAGCTAGAAAAAATAAATAAATATTCTCAGCACATGGACTGTTACAGCTTGGTTTCTGACTCCCATGATACTGCTAAATTCATAATACTTTATAATTGCATCTAGAAACACATACACTATACTATATGGCTATTCATCGTTGAAAGTAATTCAGAGGCCTGCCAGCTCTGAACAAAACTGTTCTTGTAGAAACATATCTCAACAAATATTTGCGGTCTGAAATGAACAGTTTTGCAAGTCCCAGTTGTACCTAAAAGACCACTGCTCACACTTTCTTGGATTTGAAGGAAAAGGGAAATAATTTAATGTCAAATTGCTTGTGTCTACATCCAAATAATATTCCAAAACAACATATACCTGCTGCAGGGTATATAACAAACTACGTTTGTTTTTACATAAAAACCCCCTTTTTGGCATAATTTAAACAGACTTTAAAACTTTGTAAGACAAAATTGTAAACCTAACTTTAAGCAGGAAACCATTTACTGACTTCCGGTTGATTTTTATTGTTTTGGACCAAAATAAATATTTCTCCATCCCAAAACAGTCCTTTTTATAAAACAAGTATGTAATCACCCATTTTATTTCCTCTTCATGGTGAAATAATCAGAAGGGCTTGGAGACACTTTTAGATTTGGAAGCATTGTCAGCTACTTGTATTTTCTATTCATATTTCTAGAATGTCTGATCCCATATAGCAACTTGTGGCATGCCACTAGCAATCAAAATTAACAGGTCTAAATCCAGTGTTATTACATGCAACAAATATTGACATTGTAATTATACTGAGACTGAAAAAGCCTTTATATAAAGCAAAGTCAATGTTTATGTAATTAGGTCAATACATATATAATTCAGAAAGTAAGCTCTACTGTTGGAACAGCACTACTAGAATGAAGATAAGCTCTACTGAGTTCACATATTGATTTTACAGTCTCTGTTTCTGCATTATTATTCATTGTGTAGGTACTTCTTTCCTTTGTATCATTAGTAAAGTTGCGTAAACTAGTGATTTTTTTTAAGGGACTGTGATGAAGTATAAATATTCTAGTCATGGATTTTTCCTCTTTGTTAAGCTAGTTTAACAGAAGCTACAAAGAATCACTGTGTTTGAAATGAAAAACTTTTTTGGTGATTGTGTTAAAAATACTCTTTTCTCTAAAAGCAGCTTGAAAGCTGCTCATTGTGAACTTGCTGTATGTACTTAAAATCTTCCTGTAGCTTTGAAAAAATGCATTAAGGGAAGAGTCAGATAAAGTCAATCATGTTGTCTGAAAAACCTGCTAGAATGAATTTGTCTTCTTTGCTGCTGTACTCAGACAGCAGAATAGACTGCTATTTTGTGTGGATTTATTGATCCAGTGCTCTTGCCTGGAATTTGTGAAAATTAGCTCCATGAGTACAATGCAAGTGGACACACAAGGAGGAAGAGCAAAAATAGAGGCTGAGAAGGAGTGAATAAATTCCTCCTTATCATGCACATTCAGGATTAATCTGTTTAGAAAAAGATCAGTCACTCAACACTTCAATGGATCTTTGGTAGATCACCAAAGTGGGTAGATCAAAGTGGTTTTTGTTGTTGTTGTTTTCTTTTTGTTTGTTTGTTTGTTTGTTTTCAAGGATGTTTTAGAAGCAGAACCAAAAGCATTTGCGGGGGGGGGGTCATTTCTCCAGAGTATTAGTGAAGAATCCCCTTATGTAAAAAGCGTAATTTCAACAGAGGAAAAGAAAAGAAAAGAAAAGAAAAGAAAAGAAAAGAAAAGAAAAGAAAAGAAAAGAAAAGAAAAGAAAAGAAAAGAAAAGAAAAGAAAAGAAAAGAGAAAAGAAAAGAAAAAAGAAAAGAGAAAAGAAAAGAAAAGAAAAGAAAAGAAAAGAAAAGAAAAGAAAAGAAAAGAAAAGAAAAGAAAAGAAAAGAAAAGAAAAGAATAGAAAAGAAAAGAAAAGAAAAGAAAAGAAAAGAAAAGAAAAGAAAAGAAAAGAAAAAAGAAAAACAACCTCTAACCTGTAAAATAAAGTTCACCAACTGCTATAGGTATAACAAATAAGATTTTTCCCAGTGTATTTACAGATGAAATGTATGGACTTATTTTAAATATCCAGGATTTTATCAACTTATAATTAAAGGTAATTGCCACAACAAGGAAAATTCCTATATTTACACTTAAAAAATAGCGGTCTTCAGCAAGAGTGTGTGGTCTGAATCTGAAGAAAATGAGATGAGTTATAAATTACTAACTGGAGAGTCATCTTTAGTGAAGATTTCATTAACAATAAATATGGAAAATACAAAAAGAATAGTTTTCTTTTTATAGGACATGTTCTCTCTCTCTCTCTTTCTCTCTCTCTCTTTTTTTTTTTTTTTCCTCTTTCCAACCTGAAATGAAAACTGCAGGCTTTGGAAGTTCCCATGAATAGAGTGTTTATAAAAATGTTCAGCCATAGCAATACATTTTGCTTTCATCAATTGAAATACCATAGAGTGCTGAATATTTTCTCTGATGTTAAATGCATATACTTTAGGATTGCAGTATAAACATACAGCAAGCCTTTCATCTATTAAGCCCCAGAGATCTATGTCACAAATTTGACTGCATTGAAATTAGAAGTGGAAAAAAAATATGTTTAGATATGATCTTAAGAAAAAAATCACTGATCAGAAAAACACTTAAAAAAGGTATATTTTAACAGTACTGGTTTTGGTATTTTCATGGTTGTTTCCCAAAGAATGAAAAACTTTTTTTATTATTTTTTATTTTTAGTTTTAATAAGTTTTATTCCTATACTATACTTTATATTTAAATAAGTAAATTCTATTTTCCATTATGTACCCGGATTTGAAAATAGATGCCATCTTTCACACATCAAAATCAGTCATGGAAGTCATCTTTTCCTCTAAATGAGTGTAACTTTCTTAGTCCACAACAAACTTGTAATAGTCGTAAGACCTATAAAAATATTTGTATATATAAAAATAAATAAATAAATAAATAAGAGAAAATTTTTGGATTTAGTTTCCTCACATTAGACACTAATTTTTTCTTAAAGAAAATGCATTTAAGATTACCAAATCTTTTAAATGATCTGTGATAAATGTCTCATTTATATCAAAATCATACTAGAGCTAATATTTTGACTGGAAAAGATGAAATTCAGAAATAAGATTCAGAGTTCTTTCTGAAGGAAAGCCATAATTGCAGCAGAGCAGAAGATAAACCTCTGCAATCTAAATATAACATTTTCAAGAACCTATATAAAGTAAAACTGTCAAAGATCACATCTCTGACTCCAGCATTAGCTGTGAAACCCAGTTATTGGCTGCAATTTAAAATTTTCTCTTTGTTTTAGACAAGATTAATCAGTAAAAGAATTACGCCAAACAGTGTGATATATATTACAGCATCTTATTACAGCAGCTGCAAAGTATTTCTAACTTTTAAAGATATTTAAAGCTTGTGATATGTAGTTATACTGGCAGCTTTGACACCTGATCTGCTAAATTTTCCAGAATAGCTGCAGCAACTATACAATATCCTTTCAATATTCAGCAGCAGATTTTAATTTTGATTTGAAAAGTCATACCTAAAACATGGAAGATTTTTATTTGACATGGAAATTTTCTATTGAGATTATCAAAATCTTGCAAAAATGGGCTATGACTTTTAAACAGTCTAGGAACCATGCTAGGATTTTAAACTTTTTAAACATTTTAAACAGAATGTCCTTTCATAGTGGCCTGGTTTGAAACCAAACCAGGATTTTTTTGTGTATCTGCAATCTAACCTCAAATATCTTGCTACCTTATCTGCTATTTGTTGAGTAGCATACGCCAGAGCTGAGAAGGCTTTTCAAGGGAACAAGAAGCTAGCAAATGAATTTCTGTGGGAACCTGGTTGCACATAAACCCTAACAAAGCTTTACAGAGGAGGGCATACTGGATTTCCCTCTGTGCATCTGTTGTGGTTTAACACTAGCAAACAGGTGTCCAACCACTTCCAGAAAAGCAAAGCTCATCATGCACAACAGTCTCTCATGAGGAGAAATGCCATCACTCTGAAAGCCATCCCCTTCCTCCTTCTTTACCTCAAAGACATGGAAAATATCTTTGGTCAGTCTGGGTCAGGTGTCCTGACTGTGTCCTCTCCCACCTTCTGGTGCACCCCTGACTTCCTCACTGACAGGGCAGCATGAGGAGGTGAAAAGTCTGTGGCTCTGTGTAAGCACTACTCTACAACAACTAAAATGATTGGTTTATTATCATGACTATTTTCACCAAAAATCCAAAACACAGCATCACACAAGACTCTACAAAGAAAATGAACTCTTTGCCAGCCAAAACCATGACAGAATTATTCTTCTTATAACATTCCAGAAAGTTCAAAATACATCTCTTGTGGCACAAGCATTTTTTATGAGCCTCAAATATGAGGAAGAACTTGAGAAAATGGGATAGTACTTCAGATAGTTAGGAAACAATTCTGGAACGTGGCTTTTACAAGGCAACGTTCCTGTGAAGTTGCATAAAATTCTCTTAAGCAGGACACAGTTATTTCAGTCATTATATATCTAATCTAAATTCCAGGATAACACAAGACATGAAAATAAAATAAAATAAAATAAAATAAATTGATAACTGGTTCAAGCAAAGTCCCGAAATTCAGAAGAAATATCATAAAGGCTAATGAGATACATAGAGTTTAAATTAACAAAAGAAAAGGATGATATACTGAAAACATATGTATAATATGAAGTTAGAAATATAATTTACAATAGCAAGATACCTGGAAAAAGACAACATTACAGGGAGTTGGACATGAATTTATTGATATCAATAAGGGTCTACAACATTTTGTTGAAACAGAAGCCGGTAGATTTTGATGGAACTGGTAAAGTAAATGGCATAATTTATAAGAAAAGGCAAGAAAGAAGATTAACATAGAGATTAAGAAGAATGAAGGAAAGGTGATAACAGCGCAACAGGTTCAGAAATTTATAGACAGCAAGAGCCATGACTATCTCCTTATTGTGTCAAGAAAATACCAACACTGATGAATATCAACACATTTTTGTCCTATGAAGGAGAACACAGTATTGGTTTGATTCTTATAATTCACAGTAAAGAGGTCTCAATAATGATTATGCAACCAAACATTAAAAAAGGTATTCGTTGATTTTAACAAACAAACAACAGAACAAAAACAACAACAACAACAAAAACAACAACAAAAAAGAACTTTACATTGGCATTCCAGAAGTTAAAAATACATAGTAGTTACCAAATATTTTCTTGACTTGACCAGATTTTTGCCAGCTGAAACCTTAAAGCCCTTAATGAATGACTTCTCCCTTTCTTTTACTGTTCCTCCCAGCTTAATTCCTAATTCTATAATATACAAAAACATTTCTAAATATAGTTATGCTAACTAGATCACAGAGCTATGTTTAAATGCCTCAGACATGCTTCTGTTTATATGTAGTGGTTTCTGTGACAACTTCTATTTCTTACTTTAAGAAATATATAAATTTGTTTACTAAAAAATCATGATATATATATATATGAGGAAAAAAAAAAAAAAATCAGTATTCAGATCATTCTCCAGATGGTGTTTTAAAGCCATTAATCTTAAAAAACTCACAAAATACTTAATGGTATCTGGTTCTTAAAAAGAAAAGTAGAAATAATGGACTATGAGTAGTATTATTCAGACACACTTCCAAGTGAAATTCTTGTAATAATGGCTGTGAAATCTCAATGAGGGGAGAAAAAGACGGCTGAGAAAAACTACCTTATGAAGGATATATGGCAAATGAGGCCATGTTTTTATGACTGTTTCTATATTTGCAGAATCTAAGGTGTATACCTAAAAAGAAAGCATTTGTCACATGAACATAGGCCCTTCTTATAGTACACATATAGATCATGTATACATCTTCTTTAGAAATTCTGTATGTCTTTAAGATATTATGTAAATTTTGCCTTCTCCATTGAGCAGTAGCTGAAATGAAAAAGAGCAGAAGGTTGGAGTAGGTGATTTAAGAGATCCCTTCCTATATCAACTGTTCTGTTATTCTGTTAAGTATTAAATGTTTCACAATTCAGAATGGGTCATAAAGCAACAAAAATGTCTTTCAATAATAAGTATTACAAAAGAAGGAGCATACATTATTTTACCATTCTTTGACTGAATGGCTTTAGAAGAGGAGAATAGTGATATAAGACTGTTGAGAACTGTCAGAAATTAACATAGTGAAAAATGTGTCTGTTTTAGTTTCTTTAGTTTTCATTTAATGAAGAAGAAATTAACAGCTGATTCACGGAGGCTAAAGAAAAATCAAAATTTTCAAGCACTTTTCCAGTGGCAGGAACCTCCTTTGGGAGGTTTTAGGCCTTAATTTAAAAAAAAAAAAAAAAATAATCTAATAATGCATATGAATTTGCCATATCTGAATTATAAATCAGTTTACTAAGATGGACTTCTTAACATCTCAAGCATGTAGTCTTTCATTTAAGTTCTGTTTGCTTCAAGGTTCATGAGAAAAGGGCTTAAAGAGTCAAAATTATTCATTTAGAAGTAATGAAGGCTTTAGCTTTATGGAATTTATAGCTACATAAACTTTTGTATACTTGTTGTCCCTATCAATTAAATTAATGAATTAGCACAGAAAATAAGGTTCGCCAATATTAAAATTGTATGTTGTAAGATTGCTCTCATTCCTATCCCATTGTGTATTTCTGTGAGGTTTAGTCTTAATTTAGGTGTAATAAACTATTATATCTGATTGTGTCAATCCCAATAGGTTGTCAGCAGCTGTAAGGTGAAAGAGCAGAAAAGGTTCAAAACCAAAATGCATAGATTTTGTACAAACACTAAAGTCTCTATTTCACTAATTGCTTCTGCCTGTGACCATTGTCTGATGCTTTAGAGGTGGGAGTAGCAATAGAATATAGTGAACAAGTTAGATAACCAGACCATTGGGACACCTAACTTCTGGCATTCAGTGATTAATGTGTGCCCTGGAGCATAGGAATATATATTTATAATCCTTATAAAATGGAATGAATTCCATAATTCTCATAAATTCTTGCTACTTTCTCTAAAACTACTTTGCATCATGCAAGAAGAAAGCAAAGTAAAAGCAATTAAACAAAAACAAAACAAACAACAACAAAACAATAAAAAAGCACCAAAGATTGAAAATGTGCTTACACCTTCACAGTTGCATGAGATCATTTTTAACTATAAAGGCCAGAGTCTTTTAAATACATTAAAAATATTCAATACAGCTTTTTCAAAATCACAGATGAACTCATGTTTTGGCAGAGCAGAATTTCATCTGTTTTGCTATAGGGAATATATGTGTCAGTCTGTATCAGAAATAATTAGCTTAAGTGTGAGCACCATCCCTAATCACAGATGATACCTAAGGCATTATTCATTCCAATTCATTTTTCATTTCTATACTGTATACATTACAAAGATGATTTGGTTGCCTAAACATAGCTATCTACTGACTTGTTAGATGCTGGGGAAGGGTGTATTGCAATTGGCATACACCTCCCCTTCCAAAAGAAGTTTGTTTCTTAAAAAGCCCTGTAAAGAGGTTTTGGATATACTAGAGCATCTTAGTAGCATTTGGCACTTCTATTTAGACAACTGGATCCTGCCCTGCATCAGTTATTTATTGCAGCTTCTACCACAGTGAATGTAGAGACATTAGTAAATGCAGCAGAAGGAAATGGAGTACTCAGATGTAGGTATTTAGTCAGAATTTGGTTACATGAATTCTTTGTTCATTCACTACTGAATGATCAAAAAATATTTTCTTTGACTTAAAGTCAAAACTTTAAGTCAAAGTCATAACTTTGACTTTAAGCACTTCTTGGTTTCAGCAGTAAGTTTGTTTGGTGTTGAACGTCAACATTAAGGGATACCATTTTGTCAGGAAAATAGTGAATCAGAGTCCAATGTGTGCAAACATCTTTGAGGAACCAGTTCTCTATGAAAGTGTTTCCTGTTGAAGTATAAAAAGATCCATTGTAACTATATTTACATAACTAAATACACATCCCTCAAGGAGATTCTTGAGTTAAGGTGGTATTGAGTGGCTTATGTCTACCATGCTCAAATATCAGTTCCTAGAGGAAACTGCTGAACAAATCACAACTACATAGTGCAGTGTCCTGCATCCCTTAGTCACATGAGGTTATCTCCTCGGCTAGAAGATCCAGTTATTATTTTGTTTTAGTTCAAAATGCCTGGAAACAAACAAACAATCAAATAAACAAAAACAAGAGGGCTGTGCTGCAGCTCACCAAGTGGTGTTTTAGTAACATGAAACTGGAGGAGCATATTACAGGTTCTAGAATATAATATCCAGGAAAGTGTTTTGAAAATAACAAGCCAACTGTTGAAGGACTTTTTAAGGCAGAAAAACCCAAACCTTCAGCTGTCTGGCTTGTGCTGCCTTTTGGAAACAGTCCTAGCAATTAATTATCCACAGAACATGAGGTTTGTTTTGGAATGGGGATGGTTTTCCTTATCACCAAACCATGGAATTAACTGACATTTATGCTATGTGGAAAACTGGAACTGAAACCAGGAGACAAAGCAAAAGCTGAGATACTTGGCAGTACAGATGTAGCTAGTGAAATCAAAGTAATTCAGAGAATTGCTTAGTGTCACAGGAAGGTTCTGTACTTGGACATCGAGGTGCTTGAGTGTGTACAGAGAAGAACGAAGCTGGTGAGGAGTCTGGAGAACAAGTCTATGAGGAGCAGCTGAGGGAGCTGGGATTGTTCAGTCTGGAAAAGGGGAGGCTCAGGGGCGACCTTATCGCACTCTACATGTACCTTAAAGGAGGCTGTAGTGAGGTGAGGGTTGGTCTATTCTCCCATGTGCCTCGTGACAGGATGAGGGGGAATGGGCTAAAGTTGCACCAGGGGAGGTTTAGGCTGGATATTAGGAAGAAATTCTGTACTGAAAGGGTTGTTAGGCATTGGAATAGGCTGCTCAGGGAAGTGGTTCAGTCACCATACCTAGAGGTCTTTAAAACATTTTTAGATTTAGAGCTTAGTGATATGGTTTAGTGGAGGACTTGTTAGTGCTAGGTCAGAGGTTGGATCTTGGTCAAGGCCAGGTCAAGGTTGGATCAAGGTCAGATGATCTTGGAGGTCTCTTCCAACCTAGATGATTCTGTGAAATTATAGCAGCAATTTCTTAATGTCCTCAAGTGTCTTACCTCTGTCACTGGCCAGTTATTTCTTTCAATGAAATGCAATCATACAGGTTTTCATGTTTGTTCCTAAGAAAGGTAGGTCGGGAACCTGTTTCAAATCCCAGACCTTGAGTATAAACACTAAAGTATAAACCTGATTTATATTCTATAATGTAAGGTAGGACAGTGAGATGATGTTTGGTTAGGAGCCAAGCCTATTGATAATTTACATCTATCTAGCCTTCACAAGGGGAGATAATTTATGACTAGGATTTTTGTTTCCATATACAAAGTATGATGCCAGTCATGGCATCATTAGCATAATTACTTTTTTTTTTTTTTTTTTTTTTTTTTTTTTTCCTTATAGCAATCTTTGTTTTATCCAGTCTATTCTTAAGTGGCAGAGATTTCAGCAGTTTCTCCAGGGAAAGTTATGCCACTACCCATATAATGTAGTTCTCCTTAGCAAGGTGTAGGTAAGACCTCTTTGAAACACATTGTACTGAGCTGTTTTATGGCTTTACTCTATCTAAGCACTAAATGATTTAAGAGTCTTTTCCAACCTAAATGATTCTATGATTCTATGATTCTATTAATTTATAAACATAGATATTGTTATGAAGAAATTTTCTGAAATAGGCAGTTGGTGTTTATTTGGAAGAAATAATTTGATCTAAAATAATAATACACAATTCAACACAAATAACAATTTTAAATGCATAGGCAATACCAAGATGCAAGTAATCTCACCTACAAACAAGGAATGCTATTACAGTTACTAGAAAGGAGTTAAGAAGCCTGCCTAATAGTATCAACTAAGAGAATTCTTCATGGTTAGACATATACTTGGAAATGAATCTGACATATCAGATTAAACACCACATGCTTTATGAAATCTGTATATTAGAGAAAAAAATGTAATAAATGATCTTAATATAAGTCTGGCAAGTCTTTTGAACTGCAAGAGCAGCAGACATTAAGTTTCTAGTCTAGTATTTGAAAGTTTTCTTTCAGAGTTGTCAGTGGCATTTGTTTCACATTATAAATTAAAGAACTTAGTATTGCCATTTAGAAAACAAAGCTTTTATGAGTTAATGAAACAAAAACAAGTGACGTCACAAACCAAAACATATCAACTTATTTTGCACATAACATATCAACTTATTTTGCATTCTTTAAGAACCATAAATATCATAAATAGATTACATTATTTCATTATTTGTTAAAACTGTTAACATAATTTTGATTTGCTTGTAGGTTGATTTTAAGAATAGAATACTTGTGTGTTTTTTTTTTTGTTTGTTTGTTTGTTTGTTTTTTGGACACAAAGACATTTTCTTCAGAGGTAGAGAGAACCACAGTAACCTTCATTAGCTCTTCTGTTATTGCTTTCTCGCCCAATAACCTCTAAATCCATGTTCACTATAAAACATGTTAATTATAACTTCAGTGCTCTTGGAATCAGCATTGTCAGTAACGCCAGTTTTATATTAAGAAATCCATATTTCAGTCTGTTTTTCTGTTGAGGAACTTTTAACCTTTATCATTAACTTATGCAGAGGCTTCATAATCAATACAAAGTGACAGTAGGGCTAATGCTCTATAAATCAGACTGCTCTATATAATATAATCAGACTGCTCTATATAATGCTCTATAAATCATTCTTTGAATTTTCATCTGTTCCGTGCTAATTTCTATCTTATGAATCAGAATTCTCATATAAATTACTGTCCTTCAAAACATTATTCTTTTCAAATTTTTAAAAAAATCTTTCTTAAATTATCATTATTTTGCTCTAGACGGGTTATAATCAAAAATTCTGGTCTGAAGAAAGCTAACATCTGAAGAGAGAGATGAATTTGAACTGAAACTTGTGAAAGTAAAATACAAAATTTGAGAAAATTTGAATGTTTGGATTGAGAAAGAATGTTACTACTTAGGCCCATAGTATTTTGTTCCAAGTTTGTTGACTTGTTAAATTTTATTATAATAAGTTATAATATAATAAGTTATATATTATAGGTTATATATTATACGTTGTATCTGTTCCTTACTTCTAACTGAAGAGGAAAGCCCATCTAACTTAACTTACAGTGAAACATTAAAAAAAAATAATTCAAACAAACAAAAATGAAATGCTATTTCTATTTAATTAATATTTGATAATTTATATATTTTTTCAAAGCAGCTTTTTACTCACAAGGCACCTCTTAATGAAGAACAGAAGTGTAGATAGATGAGAAACAGCTGAACTTTCACAGTCTGAGTTTTAGCTTGAAGATTTTAATTCAAGACAGAAAAAGTTAAGCGAACAATGAATGAGGGCTGAAAAACAAAGAGAAGAGAAAAGATAAAGAAGACCTCTATATGAACTACTTTTGGTGCTTGGGAGGCACTAAAAGTGACATAAAGCCATTTCCAGTGGGGCATGGTAAATTGAACTATAGTATTGTCAGTGAGAAGTCATGTGAAAAATGTTAAAGAAACTATTTTGTTCATGCATGGGTGACAGGATATATTGTGGAGTCATTGTGTAATCTTTCTTTCCATTTTAGGACTTCAAACCCTTATCCTGACTATTTCCTGTCCTTTAATCAAAATAAATGTTCTTCATGAATCTAAGTATTAGCAGATGAAGGCCACAAGTCTCTTGTTGAAGCACCAGCAATTTTTAAGTGACAATAGGAGAACAGGAGATGGTAAAAGAATGATTTTGGCAAATAAAAATTTTAGAGAAAGAAGCATTATGGTAAAGATTGGTCTCAGATTCCAAAGGCAGCACAGCAGAGCAAGCTTTACAACAAGCTTATACTCAAGAGTTTATGAATGTACACCTGACAACAAAGAACAATAATTCACATCCCTACTCTTCATGTATCTTTCCTAGAGCCTTCTTAAGTTGAGGTGTTGAGGTGCTTAGCTTCTCCTAGAGCTTACATATTGGGCATTAGTAGAAAGGGAAATGAATTCCCAGTGTATTTGAGCCTGGATATGAAAGAGTTTCTAACATATGATACCTCTCGGAGCCCTGAAACTATTCTTGTCCTCAAAAAATAGAGTAGGTCAATTGCAAGGAACTTTCAAAGATCAAGTCCACCTGTCTGACCTTTTCAGAGCTAACTGAAAGTCAAAGCATATGACATTATCCAAATACCTCTTGAACACTGATAGGCACAGGGCATGAACTACCTCAACAGGGAGTCTGTTCCAGTGTTGGCCACTGATGAGATAGTTCTCATTAAATATTTTTTTTCCTTATGTTCAGTCTGAACCTCCCCTGGCAAAGGTTTGTGCCGTTAATGTGTCATATAATCACAGAATCAAAGAATGGTTTGGATTGGAAGGGACTTTAAAGATCATCAAGTTCTAACTTCCCTGCTATGAACAGGGATTCCAGTATTCCCCAGGATAACCTTCTCCGTAACTTTTCTAGGTACTGAGATTAGATTAACAGGTCTGTAGTTTCCTGGGTCTTCTCTTATGCTTTTCATGTAGATGGGTATAGTATTGGCTAACTTTCACTCAGTGGGGACTGTAATCCTCTTCCAGAAAATGACAGGACTGCTTCACAAACCACCAGAGATTCAATTTTCATCCTGACACTCAGGATTTGCGATGGAGATGTTAGAAGGGATGAAGTCACTGAGATGAGGGTGATGGGCTGTCTGGGATGAAGAAAGCAAAACTTGGTGCAAATTGCATCTATTTCCATTAATATGCTAAGTGAAAAAGCAAGCTATTTTTTCATGCCAATTGAATTTTTCCATTTTGAAGGACACTGAATGGGGGATCTGGAGAAAATTATCATATGTACAGTGGGGAGGATGAGAGTTCTAGGGCCATACAGTAAAATAAGGAGCAATCAAACTGACAAACTAGATGTGTTCTTTTAACATTAACTCCTTAGGAGGTTCATCAGGTTCATCACACAGGGAAAAAAGCCTACCTATTAAGAAAAATAAATAAATAAATAAATAAATAAAAATATTCTCTTACACATTAAAAGTTAAAATAGCACATAATAACAAATAACTTCTTGTCTATTTGAAAGTATTTGGTTTGGGGAAGTGAATCCAAGCTGGGTATATTTTTATTTTATCACTGATAAATGTTTTTAAAGGTTTATGACAAAATTGGCAGATGAGATCATGCTTTAATGTAAAACAATAATGGAGACATTAAGAAGAGTACTGAACCATTACCATCAACATCTACAAAGAGTGTAAGACCAAGGATGAGATTATAAAAACAAGAAAATGGGCATGGAAAATGAAAATTCTTACACAACTAAAAAAGCAGAATTGGAGCAGAATGAATGAATGCTTTCAAAAGGTAATGTAAAAGTTAAATGACAAAGAAGCTCTCCGAAAATAGTTGAGTAGAATAAGCAGGTGAACTAAACTGCTGAAAAGGCAGAGTCTAGTATTTTGATGTCAATAAAACTGTAAGTCTAGGAATGTGATGTAAGCTTTTAAGTGGTAGTCTTGACATCTCTTTCCTCCCTTGTAGTGTGCCCTTTCCTTTTGTGCCATTTTTTTCCTTTGGACTTCTGGATGAATCAAGTTATGCCATCCTCCTACTCCACACACTCCCAGGGTGTGTTCAGTACATGTCTATAAAGCTTCAGCAGTTTCCAGAGTTAGATGAGAGTTAAGGAACAGAGATGTTCAATTTGTGTAGCAGGGAAGAACATCAAATTGTAGTGTCCTCCCACACAGCAGAGCAAGATATTGTCTACTCATTTTACCAAGAAAACTAACAAGAAAGACAGCTCTGTGTGGGGGAGCAGGATTACCAAAGATAAAGGAGAGATGAAATGAACTTTAGGGGCTACTGCTACACCTATCTGGATGCTGTTGGTGACCATGACCTTAGGACAGGCCATGAAGTGCTGGTGGGGCACAGTTCTGCAGCATGGGAACATGCCTGGGTTGGTGACAATAGCAAGGAACTGGTACTGTGTCTCATGCAGCACAAAGTCTCCCTAAAGTCTCCCTGTGCATGCACCTTCCTCATTTCTGTTGCAGGAAACCATGGACTTTGGAAGAGATAAAAAGTTGTTGGGGCAGCCCGAGGGAGGTCCTCCTGCCATCAGGGTACATGTCAATAACTGGTGAGGCACTCTGGGGATCATCTCCAACCAGTTTTTCTAGAATAGAATTTTCCCATGAATGATTGTTGTCCAGGCATCATCATATATAGCTGTGAATTTTGTTGTCCAGGTGAACATACTTCATAGAAAGAGTGGAAAGCTGGGAAGAGCAGTCTCCAGTCACCATGAAGGATTTACATGCTGGTTTTAATTCTTCAAATATATATGAAGGGGGAATTCCACCTCCAGTTTTCCCTACACTGCATTTATGTTTCCAGCCAGCATAAAACAGAGAATTCTGAGGAACAGAAAGAGTCCTCTTTCACTTTTATGGTGTCAGCCTCACTGGAGGGTGGATGTGTTGGGATTAAATAGCTTTGAAAGAACAAGAGAAATTAGTCAAGGCCCTTCTTTTAAGTGGGCAGACAGGCTTAATTTTTAGTTCTATATTATCAATTGTATCTGTATAACATATTTTCAGGCATGCATAACTCTTCTTCCACGGGAACAAAGTGTAGCACGTTGTATGTGGCTTTGCTCCCTGATGCTCATGTGTGGGAAAAAAAAAAAAAAAAAAAAAAAAAAAAAAAAAAAAAATTTAA
>NC_048893.1:152355523-152433019 GCF_011077185.1 Oxyura jamaicensis
AAAAAAAAAAAAAAAAAAAAAAAGTGAAAATAACGTTAGCTACTGGAAAGGACCATGCCCTACGTGTGGGAATGTAGCAAGTGAATGCAGCCAGCTGCTCCAAGGAGCACATGGGCATGACCCCCACCTCTCAGAGTTCTTCATTGACTTGATTAGACACAGTGGGCAGACACAATTCTATCAGAAGATGCTAACCTGTTTGACCAAAACCTCTCAAATTCCTCATATTTATGCATCGATGCATAAAAAAGTGATGACTTCAATAAGCTGTTTAGCCAAATTTGTGCTGATATTCTTACAGAAATGTGTACCTGTCACTTCATTCAATTATACCATGCTATAGTCTTTCCATTCCTTATTACTGTCTTTACTCAATTTAGATCTACTTTATAGTGTAACAGATCTCTAGATGAATCTAAAGGCAGGTGTAACTATTGCAAATAGTATAGCGCTTCTTGCTTGATTATACTAGGCTTTTTTTCCACAGGAACCTATTCCTTTGTTCAATCTAAACCTTGAATTTCGTACAATATAAGGATTTCTGTATAGGTAAGACTATGTAGGCTTCTACTAAGATTGTATTGTATATACTACTCTGAAACAGAAAGAAGTAAGCAAAAGAAAACCAAATATCTCAGTATTATTTTCAGCAGAATTACATCACTATTACAATATTTTAGTTTATGAAAATATTTCTTAAAAAAAAAAAAAAATGTACTAAATAATTTTAAAAAGAATCCTTAGTTTTCTTGAAAGAAATCTTCCCTGGAAGATTAACTGTTTTAACAAACTTGTGCAAGTTTTCTACATTCACAGTGGTGGTTTTGTTTCCCATTCAATATTATCTGTGAAAATTTAGTAATATTATAGTCACTTTTCAAGACCAAAAAAGGAAGATGTGATATTCATAATGTTTGAAAACATTGAAAGATAATAATGAACATAATGAACAAAATAGATTTTTTATATTGCTAGACATTACTGAAATTATTACTTACTGTTTAATCCTTTTATTGTCACAGTGATTAACCCTCCAGATGCAAACTATTTTTACTGTCTTTATTGCAAATGGACTAGGAAAGCATAAAAAAAAAAAAAAAAAAAGTAAGATGCTTTTTTTTTTTTTTTTACACAGGTGGTCTTATTTTATGCCTTTGGTCAATCAAATCTTAGCAAACTACAAAACTGTAATATTGAGGCAAACCTTAGCAAACTACAAAATTGTAAAATTGAGGCATTGCTACAAAATTGTAATATTGAGGACTGATTTAATTCTGAACTTAAAAAAAAAATCTTTTCACTTCTGCATTCTTTGAATTTTAACATGACTATTCTTTTTACATGCATCAGTAAAGCAGTTTTTTGTTGTTGTTTTTTAATCTGGCACCTAGAAAAAGAAAAAAAAAATTATTATAGATGCATTCTATTTTTTAATTTTTGGAAGCAGGCTCTGTGGTATTGAAAATTGTTGTTTTACACTTGAACTTCAAAGCCCCAAATAGCAAAAATCAAGGATAGTTAGTCAAAGTCACTCAAATCAGGGACAGTTAGTCAAAGTCATTAAAATTTTTTGCCTAACTTGAAAAGAAATTGTAAACAGGAATATGAAGACACACATACCTATATAATTATACATTCCCAAACATGTTTTTAGATGATACTTCTAGAATATATGTGGATACAGTGTGAAGTTGGTGAAATTTAGTAGCCTGCATTATGCACATCACCAGGCTAAATGACCAAAATTGAATCCTTTTGTCTGTGGAACTGTTAATCTATGTGTAGATTGAAATCCTCTTGAAATGGAATTAATACTTATTAAGTGGACTTCTACATAATCTCTCCATCCAAAATCTCTCAAATTATATAAATTCAAGTATAAATGCTCACAAACAGGATAGCCTGACCTGATGAGCTTGTCTTGAGCAGACTTATGGAACTGTTTGTTAATTTTTGGAATACTTTATTTTTTATTTTTATTATTTTGATTGAAAATATAGAAAACATTTCAAATACTTAATGTTTATCATAAGACTATTGTGTTTACTCACTTTGACATATTTTCTTGAACTTTTATAATTTGCAGACTACATTCATCTTTCAAAGACATATAGAATCAAAACCAAATTTAAATAATTTTTATTATGAGACTATTTATGTCAGGAACATTTTGACTTGAAATAAATTCATATGTTTTAAAGAAATAAATCCCTTAAAATAGGGAATTCCTTTACTAGCTGAATGCTGACAGATACTTACCTGAAACACTGTACTTAGCACTGTCATAGTCAAATCCCCAAGCACAATCTAGGCACTAGAAAATCTGTTCTGAGCCTCTTCCCAATTCATTGTATTCAGATAACATTTTTCGAAGTGTTCTTCTGCACAAATACTTTGCCCAGAAAGATATTGTACCTCGGGGAATGAAGGTGATTTTTATGGGTTCTTTATTGGTGCTATGAACCAAGCATATGACTAAAAATGAGCAACTTTCCTCCAAGCCTGTCATGTGGCGGTCCTATATATATATATTTATTTATTTGCATATATATATGTTTAAGGAGTATTTAGAATAATTTTTGGTCTAAATATTCCGTAACATTTTTGCCCTGTACAGTGAATATGAAGAAAAAAAAAATCTATCCAAATCCACATTTCCTAGACCAAAATTTCAGTTTGTATAAGGGAAATTTTTTTCTCAATACCGTTACCTTCCCCCCCCCCCCCCCCCCCCTTTTTCACTGGTTGTCTCAGTATGTACGATAGAATCTGGCCCAAGTTTTCTGAAAGAATTGGTTCAAATGTAAATAAATTCATATTTATTTAAAAATACCCTGATGTATTTTCAGATATTTTACAAGAGAAAGAATGATCTGTCTTTCCTAAAAAAAAAAAAAAAAAAAAAAAAAAAAGAATACAATAGGTGTCAAGATTAGGAATGTTGATGTAAAATCAAGACGAATGTTAAGGAAGGAGAGTGTTAGAAATCAGCAAGATTTGCTCTATACCTTTATGATACTGTTCCCATAGAGAAACATTTACAGATTTGCTGCTTCTACCATTTTGCATGACATTTGAGAGACTGGAAACCCAGAAATCCTAGCCCAGAGATCACTCTGTATGCACAGAAAGTCAAGGAAAACAAAGCATGTGCCAGCAAGCTTACCATAAGGTTCATTATAACCACTTTTGAGTTTACTAGTTTTGGCAAGACTGAATTTACAAGGTCAGTGGTTTATTGTCTGCCTCCAAGCATGAAGTGTGAAAATGATGATATTTTAGTAAAGCTTTCTCTTAAAAGATATAGTTGCTCTCTGGTGAGTTTTACTGATATTTATTCCCTGAACAAAAATGCAAATTTTCCACAGGGCAGACATTTAGCAAAATTACAACTTCTTTAAGCACATGTTTAGTCAAAGATATATCAATAGCAGATACGCAGATACTTTTTTTTTCTTTTTTTTTTTCTTTTTTTTTTTTTTGTGGCAGGGTATATACTTTCAATTTCTATTCTTTGTAACTCTATTAACATTCAAAAGTCTTGATTATGGACATATTTCTGTATACAATGTAGGTTTATATGTTTCTGTACTTATTGTATTACCTTTCTTATACGCTCTGAAATACAAACCAAAACAAAGAAAACTACACACAAATAGATAGGTTTTTCAATATAAAAAACAACCTATTATGTCATCATCAGTACTTTTGGTATAAATGATTTAGGTATAATATATTTCACTATTTTGACTATTTCTTTAACCCATAGAAATAGTTACTCTCCACTTTATTATACTGATCTATTCTCATTTATGTCTTCCAATACACACAGCAATAATGAGTGTCGTGTTTCTAAGGGACACGGTCTGAGACATCTATGTATGTATGTTATTATAGTTGTTAAAAATGTAACACTACATCAGTTACTAACAAATGCTAAACAAAGCCACTAAGACAAATAGTTAAATAATTTAAAATAAGTAATTAAAATAAGCAATAAATAATATATATAATAAAAATTAACATATATAAATAAACAACTATAAATATATAAACAATGTAAAATAAATAGATGGAAAATATGGCGTACAATGACAAAGAGACTTTTCTTGAAGTATTTTTGGCTTTGGAAAGATTTTTTAGTAAACTACTGTTAAAATTCTCACTTTTCCTTGTGGGATTTGATAAAACTAAGAAATGCCATATAATTACATATAATTTTAACTTGTGTTAAATCTGAGTAATTTAAGTTTACTAGGGATAATGAATTTCTCAAATTGCCTGATGAAACTCAAAGGGAACTCTTCATCCCATGCCGGCAAATGCTGCTGATGGAAATATTTCAGTGTTATTGGTAAGACTTTTTTTTTTTTTTTTTTTTTTTTTTAATGACCACTTCATCTACGGACTGAGATTAATACAAAGATCTAAACCTAGCACAAACATGACACATGAAGAGTTCTTTCCAGCTTTCCAGACACATAGATTTGCTGTGAAGTTGCCAAAATACAGCTCAGTGAAACAGGAAATTTTTTTTTTCAAGTAATAGTTTTTTTTTTTTTTTTTTTTAATTCTGTATTAAATAGATTTTGTAGCTCCTTGCCAAAATTTATTTTTGGTTTACACAACAATGACTAGCTGATGGGCAAGAATTGCTAACAGCTGATCTTTATTTAATTGTCTATTTTGAGGCTGGGTGGTTGTTTTTTGTCTTATATTGAAATCCAAACAAAAGTGTTTATTGACTACACTGTTTCTAAGTTAGATGCCAATAAAAGCTAAAAAGTTATTTTTAAGAAAACTTTTATTTATGTTATGTAATTACTTCTGAATCAGCAATGTTGAACTGTAATATATTAAAAAGAACTATTGTTCTTAATATCTGCTGCTCTCTAAATATTTTCAATATTTACAGTACAAAGTTAACTTTTTTTCCAGGACTGGAATTCTTTTGTGATCTTTTAAACAATGTGAAAATGTGTGAAGGTTTTCAAATCCACTCAAATATTCAGAGAACCATTGTTTCAAAAAGGCTTAGATTTTATTGAGTCTGCACTGATAATATTTAGCTTGAGACAGTACTTTGTATCTCTGTTACTAATGCTACCCAAACCACTAAACTATCCCAAATGGTTAACAACTGGAAGAATAGAGAACTGCCTTGAAGCATTTATTACTGGGCAAACTTCATCATATCCTTATGTTCAGCACATCTATTTCAATTTGTTTCTGGTACAAACTAATACAAAAACAAGAAATCATCCAGAGAAAGAAACAGGAATAATGTTCAATGATTTCAAAGTACACAATAAAACAATTTAGCTAATAAAACAGCTTTCAGTTGAATATAGTTATGCCAGAGCATCTGGAAAAAAAATCTAGGTGCAGGAGAGATTTTCAATATTTCAATCATTCTATGATTCTATGAATATTTAACTGAAGTGACTGTATATTTACGTCTAAAATGTGTTTGTATCTTCATATATGTATGTGTCTGTATTTGTTTATATCTTGCTTTCTGGGGGGTACACGTACATCAGGGAAGTTATATATCTGGCTGAAAAATAAACATATTCAGGGATAGTTTTTTACATTTTTTAAAATATTAAATGGAAAAAAAAATACAAATTTAATAAATTTTCAATTTCAAAAACTGGAAGGTTTTGTTATTGTTGTTTGTTTGTTTGTTTGTTTGTTTGTTTTCCAGGAAGATAGGCTTTCAAATACTTACAGACAAAATCTGCTAAGCTACCTGTGAGTTTACTGCAAATGGTCTCTGATACAATCAGACTACACTTCTAGAAGCTGGGTACCTAGAAAGAATATGAAAGAGTCCAGTGCTGCCTGCTGCCTTTTACAGGTTGATAATGGGGACAAGAATCCATTGATACTACAAGAACTTTACAAGCTAGAGACAGCTGAATAGCTAAAGTTCAAAACTTTAGATCTTCAAAGATATCCTGAGTGATGGGATCAGCTGTAGAGACCCTGGTCATTGAAGGCACCTTTACAATTGATGTCTGTCTGTCTGCACGGTGGATTTGCCTCTGAGTGTTGTCTCTAGTCCACTCTTTAAAGCAATTTCTGAACAAACTGCAGGCATCACAGGCTAAGGTGGACAAACTTCCTGCAGAAATTCCTTTAACAAAACAAAACTAAACTAACAAACAAACAAAAAGGGAATTTTACAGTGTTCAGCTGGAAGGTATATGTGCAATGAAGCCAACAATATCTACATAATTTCTGAGAAGTGAGAATGGATTCAACCTCCCACACCCACATGACACAGATGACACAGGTAATTCCTGCATTTCTAACACAATGTACTCAGACCAGTATGGAATTTACTGGGTTTATTTATTTATTTATTTTCCCCCAGAATTTACTGGGAAAATTTGGAACAGACTAAACATGATTTGGGTACTGTTCAAACTATCTATCCATACTGATGCCTGAATTCCAGTGTCTAAATGGACATTCTTGTTCACTGTTGAATTTATTGGTAACCAAAGAATCAAGATGAGAAAACAGCATTTGAAACATTTCTTCTCAGTACATGAAATATTTTTGAACATCTCTCAGATTTGTAGAAGCAATATGGAAACATCAGTCTGACTAGTCAATATAATAATAAGAAATGTTAGTTTATGTGAAAGTAAAACAAAATATCTAGATAATGAGGAAAGACACATTGAAGTATATACATGCCTGTGAGTAGACCTGCGGCTGAACAAAGGGAAAAAATAGATCAGAGCAAAGGCAAATAATTGCTAAGAGTGGTTGTTGTGGAGTGAGTATATTGTAAACAAATATGATCTTTAGAAATTATTTCATGCTTTTGCTACCATCTGGTTGTTTGCCTAACTTGGTGTCAAGGAGAACTTTATCCCTTCCTGCCAGACTTTTCTAGCAGTGGAAGGTTATATTTCTTGAACTGACCTTCAAATTCCTAAACGAAGATACTGGATTTAATGGTTTTAAGCATTCCTCTTGGTGATCCATCCACTCAAACTTGCTTTAGGGTAAAGCATGAGTGTCCTGGGAGAATGAACAAGTCTCCAGGGTCTTTATGATGCCTGTGAATCCCAGCTGGGAAATCACTGGTATGATGAAATAGGAGCAGCATTTGTCTCCTGAATGACGATAGATGGTATGTGATTCAGTTACTTACATATAAACAATAGAATCATAGAACGTCTTGGGTCGGAAGGGACCTCAAAGATCATCTAGTTCCAACCCCCCTGCCATGGGCAGGAACACCTCCCACTAGACCAGGTTGCCCAAAACCCCATCTAACCTGGCCTTGAACAATTTCAAGCATGGGGCAGCCACTACTCTGGGCAACCTGTGCCAGTCCCTCACCACCTTCTGCATGAAGAATTTCCTTATAACAACTAATCTAAATGTCCCCTCTTATAGTTTAAAACCATTCTGCCTTGTCCTATCAGTATCAGCCTGAGTAAAATGTTTCTCTCCATCTTTTTTAGAAGACACTTTAAGTATTGAAAAGCTCCAATAAGGTCACCCCTGAGCCTTCTCTTTTTCAGGTTGAAAATCTGCAGTTCTCTCAACATTTCTTCAAAGGAGAGGTGCTCTGGCCCTCTGATTAACTTTGTAGCCCTCCTCTGGACTCACTTTAACATATCCACCTCCTGTGCTGGGGGCCCCAGACCTGGATGTAGCACTCCGAGTGGAGCCTCACAAGGGCAGAGCAGAGGGGGACAATCACCTCCCTTGACCTGCTGGCCATGCCTCTTTTGATGCAGCTCAGGATGCAGTCTGCCTACTGGGCTGCAATTGTGCAATGCTGGCTTATGTCAAGCTTTTCCTCCATCAGAACCCCAAAGTCCTTCTCTGCAGGGAGTCTCAATCAAGAGGGACTCTCAATGAGTTATCCCAATCTGTAAACCTGTCTGTGATTGCCCCAGCATAGGTGAAGCACCTTGCACTTGGTCTTGAACCTCAGTAGATTCACATGGATCCACTCATCTAACTTGTCCAGGTCCCTTTGGATGTGATCCCTTCCTTCTGTTGTATCGACTGCTCCACTCAGCTTGGTGTCATATGCAAACTTGCTGAGGGTGCACTCAGTCCCACTATCTATTTTGTTGATAAAGATATTAAACAACACTAGTCCCAAGATAAACCCCTGAAGGACATCACTCATCCCCAGCCCCCACCTGGACATAGAACCATTGACCACAACTCTCTGGGTGCAGCTTTCAATCCAATTCCTTATCCACTTAATGATCCACCATTCAAATCCATATCTGTTCAATTTGGAGATCAGGACGTCATGTAGGACTATGTCAAAGGCCTTACAGAAATCCCTGTAGATGACATTGGTCAGTCTTCCCTTGTGAACCGATGCAGTCACTTCATCATAGAAGGACACCAGATTGGTCAAGGAATAACTAAGGGATATTTCAGGAACTGTCAGGTATCCTGCTTTGCTACTTATTATCACACTAGAAGAATGGGGGCTTCATGTTAAGATTTGTGTTTTAACTATTAGTCTCATGTTTCAGATACCCTTGTCTTGGACACCCTTGGATGGTACCAGGCACCTATAAAAATATGTATAGAAGAATCCCACTCTAGTTTTCTTCCACTCTGAAGTTAACAAAAGTTGGTGTGAGTTGGCATCATAACAATGTTTGTATTTAACATGTTTTCTTCATGGTACATCTCTGGTTATCTCTGTTTAAACAGATCATAGATATTCATGCTTTTTGAAATGATGAGCTTAAAATTTGTTTGCTTGTGGACAAAACAATTTCATTAAATGACTATTCAGTTGCAATGAACAGATGTCTTATTCAGATAAATATCCAAAGGAACATTTATTAGAAGTTAAATGTTTCTAAATTTCTTCCAAGTCTGATAATTAGATCCAGATCTCACAGGTGCCTGTGAGAATGTGTAGTTCTGCTGATTATCTGACTGTTTGCTGCCCTTCGTTTTCAGAAATGGAATGATGATAGATGTTGATGATGTGCACACGCAGTTGTGAGAAAAAGTAATACACTTGTTGTCTGAAAGAGTTAAGGCAAATTCCTATTTTTATTCACTTCACACACTCTGCATGATCATTTGAAGATAGTCACTTGCACCCATATGGAAGGGTGTACAAGTGGACCAAATTTCTAATGTTTCATATGAAATTAAACTATTCCCTCATATCTTCTTAGTTTATATTTTTCCCCTATATTGCTAAATATTTATACATTATTATTTTATTTTCCTGTGCTTATAGTTTATGATCATTTGCTACAAATCACACATCACATGATTACTGTTATGAGTGTGTAAGTTTGGATAAAGCATTGATGTTAGACATTGAGATTTTGTTGCTTCTTCTTAAACAGAGTGTGATGATGATGAAAAGAAAAATGGTACTCTGATGTATACATTACTAACAACTGGATCTTATCCCAACACCTGTAACTTGTTAAGTACATTTTTTTTTTTTCTGTCTCTTTCCAGACAACTATATTTCCAGACAACTATTCACTTAACACAGTACATGAGGGCATGTGTTCAGGCAGAATAATTAAGAAATAGCAAATTCTGTCTGTAATTGAAACTAATGTTACCCAAAAGGTCTGAAAAGAATGAGATAGCCAAAATGAGTCCTTTGCTTTTATGTTAATCAAGATAAAATTATATATAACACAATTAGCACTGTTTCTATTAAAAGAAAAAACTGTGGAGACCTGTATCTTGGTTATACTGACCTTCATTCAAAGTGACTTTCAGAGGAAGGGACCTGGAAAATGGTTGTTTATGCCTCAATACAATATTACTACTGATATGGCACCTTAATGATACTTTAATACCCTTCTGCAAGTTCTTTCAGAACACACACACACACACACACACACACACCATTTATTCTACAGGTGCTTTCAATTTCCTTGTTTCCATGAAAACATATCTAGTGTTATATATTGCTATCTTATGAAAGTTCAGAACATATATTGTAACAACAAGGGTGTGCTCTCTAATCTACACTTCTTGTTATTTGATATCTTTACAATCCTTTCAAATTCTATACCTGCACAAGAAAAATGATTTTTTTGGTTGTTTGTTTTTGAAGTATATTGTGATTCATGTATTACAGTAACTGACTTATTTCTTGCTTGCTCCCTCTCCAGCACATGGAAAAATATTGTTTAAATCAGGAAGAGATGATAGGAATGTGAAGGAAAAGTGAGAGTCTTATTTAAGAGTCAAAGTTCTACTCCAATTGCTTCCACATACAGGTCCAAACATTGATTATAATATTTTCTTCAATATTTCCTATCAATTTATTCTCTGCAGGGCATAAAGTTTACTACATTTTCCAATGTCTTCCACACTTTTTTTTTTTCTAGAATCATTTTCTAAATCAGAAAATTCTTGTTATAAGTGTATACGGCACCTCAAATTTGACAGAACTTCTTTTAGTGAGATATCAAATTTCACATAGCTATTAAAATTGAATAAAATTATCTATTTTTACTGAATAGATATCAAAAATTATATCCTGAATAATTCTGGGTAGTAATATATATCTTGAAAGGAGCTTAATATTGTCTGCCATCAGATGATCACTGGTGTTGTCAATATCCCCTTTAATTAAGGTTTTCTGGACTTTCCATTAATGATGAGTAGCTTTATTCTTGACAAAATTTAATTATTTAAACACAAAAAATATGTGCATATTGTTTGTAGAATGAATTCCAAATCTATTTTGTATTTGGAAATGCTCAGTCATAATGATTAAAGTGTATCTGGTTGTCAAGAGATTAAAGGAAAATATACATTATACAGGGACTTGAATCTCTGCATTCATCAACCCATAAAAAGCCCCAGTATCTAGATGTTTTCTTGTTTGTTTGTTTGTTTGTTTGTTTTCCTCCAGATTTCTTTCTTCCAACATAGCATGAATCTAAAAATCATCAGTAATACAGTTTCTATCAAGGTTTCATTCACAACAATAGCCTTTCCCATGAAAAATAGCTTTATCACAACCAAAACAACACAGAAAATCTTAAATCACTTTTCTTGGTAAGTAATAGGTATGGTAGGACTCAATCTCTCATTAGTTTATCACTGACAATAGGTCATTATAAATAAATCATCTTGTTTCTGGTACTCATTACAGCTCGAGGAATACTTCAACAAATAATTCAATAATTATATTTTGAAGTGTATTTTTCATAAAATGAAGGAATGGTCTTCATACCCATTTCAATTGTTGTACAGGTTTTTTTGTTTGTTTGTTGTTGTTTTTTTTTTAGTCTTAAAAAGGTATATAATGACACCTGTATTAATACAGAAAAAAAGTAACAACCTGTGTGCAAATTACCGTTTCCCCTGTCACACTGAAAAATACGGTTCCATAGGGAGACGTAAAATTTTTCATCTTCCTAACTGGTCAGCCTGTCCTGTAAGCAAGTCACAAGTTGACATATAAGCACATATGGAAGAAGCTAGATTACTAGTGCATTTCACTCAGGGTCATTAGTGTCACAGTGGTAAAACACATAACATGAGCAATACTGTTACAGCTAAACCATACAAAATGGCAGATTACAATGACCATGACATTCTTAAAATCATAAGGAATTTATAGGGAATGATCCTCATGATTTTGGAGAAAGCTGATAGTGCTGATACAGGGCAAGCAGGCGATCAGGCCTAGTCAGCATGGGTTTACGAAGGGCAGGTCCTGCTTGACGAACCAGATCTCCTTCTATGACAAGGTGACACGCTTAGTGGATGAGGGAAAGGCTGTGGACGTGGTCTACCTTGACTTCAGTAAGGCATTTGACACTGTCCCCCACAGCATTCTCCTCAGGAAACTGGCTGCTCATGGCTTGGACTGGCGTACGCTTCGTTGGGTTAAGAGCTGGCTGGATGGCCGGGCCCTAGTTGTCGGGATGGATGGCCCGAGTTGTGGTGAAAGGAGTCAAATCCAGTTGGAGGCCGGTCACTAGTGGAGTCCCCCAGGGCTCGGTACTGGGACCAGTCCTCTTTAACATCTTCATCGATGATCTAGACGAGGGGATTGAGTGCACCCTCAGCAAGTTTGCAGACGACACCAAGTTAGGTGCGTGTGTTGATCTGCTCTGGAAGGCTCTGCAGGAGGATCTGGATAGGCTGGACCGATGGGCTGAGGCCAATGGTATGAAGTTCAACAAGGCCAAGTGCCGGGTCCTGCACCTGGGGCCCAACAACCCCAAGCAGAGCTACAGGCTGGGAGATGTGTGGTTAGAAAGCTGCCTGGCAGAGAAGGACCTGGGAGTAGTGGTTGACAGTCGGCTGAATATGAGCCAGCAGTGTGCTCAGGTGGCCAAGAAGGCCAGCAGCATCCTGGCTTGCATAAGAAACAGCGTGGCAGCAGGTCCAGGGAAGTGATTGTCCCCCTGTACTCGGCTCTGGTGAGGCCGCACCTCAAGTACTGCGTTCAGTTTTGGGCCCCTTGCTACAAGAAGGACATCGAGGTGCTTGAGCGAGTCCAGAGAAGGGCAACGAAGCTGGTGAAGGGTCTGGAGAACAAGTCTTACGAGGAGCGGCTGAGGGAGCTGGGCTTGTTTAGCCTGGAGAAGAGGAGGCTCAGGGGCAACCTTATTGCACTCTACGGGTACCTGAAGGGAGGCTGTAGCGAGGTGGGGGTTGGTCTATTCTCCCATGTGCCTGGTGACAGGACGAGGGGGAATGGGTTAAAGTTGCACCAGGGGAGGTTTAGGTTGGATATGAGGAAGAACTTCTTTACTGAACAGGTTGTTAGTCACTGGAATAGGCTGCCCAGGGAAGTGGTTGAGTCACCATCCCTGGAGGTCTTTAAAAGACGTTTATATGTAGAGCTTAGGTATATGGTTTAGTGGAGGACTTGTTAGTGTTAGGTCAGAGGTTGGACTCGGTGATCTTGGAGGTCTCTTCCAACCTAGACTATTCTGTGATTCTGTGATTCTGTAAAAAAATTCCAGTAGAAATTAACAACTTTTAAACTAAGCAAATACCAAATGACTTAACCTAAAAGAGGGTAGATTTAGATTAGTCATCAGGAAGAAATTCTTTACTTAGAGTGTGGTGAGGCACTGGAACAAGTTGCCCAGAGAAGCTGGATGGCCCTTCCCTGGAAGTGTTTAAAGCCAGATTGGATGGGGCTTTATGAAGTATTATGGGGTCAGGTAGCTGAATAATATTTCCTCTAGACAATATCAAGTCCAAGACAGGTTGGATGGGGCTTTATGAAGTATTATGAGTAAAAAAAAATATTTTACCAATAATATTATACATTTCTTTAATTCTTTCAAAAAAAAAATAAATCAATGCAATGACGCTGTTCTCATTGCAACATTTCACATAATAAATCAGGCTGAAACAAAGTATAAAATATAAATGATGGTTTATGGAGTTTGGACTAGAGGCATCCAAAGGACAATAAGCATAGTAGACCTGTGCAAAACTTGGCAAGTGTGATTTTCTGAGTTTTAAACCTTGTTTTTCCCCCTTACTTATATGGTTTTAAAGTTCAGCAATCACTTTAAGTTTTTGAACTATCTGAAAGTTTTTTACCAGCTTCATGAAACTATGTACTGGGTTCATTTCATTTAGATTTACAGGCCAGATTTTTTTGTTTATTTGTTGTATTGGAGTCTTTTTTGTTTTTTGTTTGCTTATTTCAGGAAATTCAATGTTTTGTTTTCAAACCATGTGCTCCTTTACAGAGGCTGAAATAATATTTTTATAAGTTTGAGTTTTTACAAAAGATGCAGAGGGTCCAAGAAATTTAAGTTATGCCCAATAGTAAGGCCATATGTTAACCAAAATTGAGTTTTAGATGAAATCCAGTTTAATTTCAAATGTTTTTCTATCTTTAATATGTGTGATTATAATGATGATTTTATTGACATAAATAATCTAGTAGAATAAAAATATAAAAGCAAAGCAGGATTGTAGAGAACACTAGCAGTTTGGGCATCATTTCAGAAAAGCACTTAAAAGGAAAGCAACTTCATCAAGAGAGACAGTAGACTGCATGAGACACCATAGAAGACTGTCTCAAAAAGTAAAAGATCCCCAGAGAGTTAGAATCTGGCAGGAGTATAAAGCCTCAAAAATCAAGTGAATGGAAATTGGCCAGGAATGAACGAGCATTTTGAGGCAACTAAGTTGTTTGGAAGGCTGTGATTGAACCTGAAAGTGCTTCAAACTTTACAAAAACTTATCTATCTGATATTGTAGATCTGGTCATTAGTATGAAATCCTAGTAGCTGGAGAGGATACTAAATAGTAAGACAGTCTACAAAATCATGATTAATTTGATAAAAAATGATTTTTCATTCTTCTTGTTAATAAAATAAAAGGAAAAAAAAAAGTTAAGAATAGATGTCAGGTAGAGGGAGACGAAAAAAGTAAGATGAAACAAAGAAAGAAACAAAAAGGGAAGTATGTTTTCACAAAACATACATGAGCTGTGTAGAACTCCTTGCTACAAGATGTTGTAGATTTGATATTGTGTTCTTAGAGTTCAAGAAACATGTAAAGCTGCTGCAGGGAAACCCAGCCAGAATTATTAAATACAAAAGGCTCAACTTATTTACTTAAACATTTGGTGTTTATTTCAGATTTTTTATTTATTTAGTTAGTTTATTTAATCATTTATTGCTATTTCTGATATGTTAGAAACCTGCAAGTGACCAGTAAACCTGAAAGTGACAAAAAAATCCTTCCTTTCTTGATCAGAGTTGGTGAGATAAACTTGAGTACTTCAAATGAGAATAAGCATTTGTGCTTAAGTATCTGAACACAAGATGTTTATTTTAGCATGAATTGGATCTCCCCTAAGGTTCTATTGACAGTCTTGACTAGACAGTTCATTAACTACATGCAAGTCCATTAACTATAATTAAAGCTTAGACATCTAGCTCACATCTAAACAGTTGCATGGAGACATCTAAATGATATCATACTAATGTTTCACTATATACCAAAAGCAACTACTTCTAGCTCAAGAAATGGGTGAGTTGCTGACCCACCAGAACTGAGAAAATATGCCGGGAAATGATCAATAATCATTGTGTTCTTGCTGTATTTGTAAATCACTAACTAAAGCAGCTACCATAAGCCAGTGAATACAGATAATACACGAAATAGATTAAACTGATGGACCTTAAACCATCTCAGCATAACAGCATAGATGTCTTTATGTTGTTCTCTGGGAACAGTATGTTGTGTATTCTTTCATCTGAAGTTAGATGAAATCACTAAAGACAAGTTGTTAAACTGTATGAAAATTAACTGTTCCTGAAAGGATTGGAGCCTTGTTAAAATAAAAATAAAATAAAAATAAAATAAATAAAATATTTGCTGCAGGTCATGGCATTGATGTGTTTGATCTGCTTTATTTGAAGGCATAAACACATGCAAAATATCAGGGACCTACCAAGTCTACATTTCCTAAACAATTTATTTGCCCCATTTCTCCCCATTCTGCCATTGCATCATTTGCATCATTGCATCTCTGTATTGCAAACCTTGGTGTCTTTACCTTACAGCTATTTCCAATATTTCTTTACATTTTCTCTAGATCTACATTTATAACAACAATTTGCACAAACCAAGAGCAATAGGTTTTATTAGTGGCACCTCGGTAATGGTTAGTTCTGGCATGGTTTTAATCCACTTCTCCAGAGAGAGCCTAGGTGTCATTTGACAAAGACAATGCACCATGGGATGTTCTCAATAGGCAGAGTGTATAATACTTTTTTTTTTTTTTTTTTTTCTTCTTGGAGAGGAGGAGTCCAGTCATATGACTTTTAAAGTGTCCTAACATTCATCATGTTTTATTTACTAGCACAGATGTAACTGAGTTTTGCTGTTTGTTGTTGTTTTTCCCCAGAAATTATTTAACCCACTTCTCAAGCAAAGTTGCAAGCTACCCTGGGGTACCAAAACATATTGCAGGTTTATTATTCTTTTCTCTCTTATCCATTATCTTTGCACTTTCCATGTGCTTATTCTCACATTAATGTTTTAAGTACCCGCTACATCTGATCCTGCTATGAGCTTCAGGTGGTTACTTCAATCTCAGTGCTCATTTAAAACCCCACTGTGTTTTCTGTGAAGCAGCTAGTTCAAATGTAGATACTATGAATTCTGTTAGAGTAATCCTCTCTCCCCAAAAGGAAAGATGGTTTTTAATAACAGATACATCATGATGCAGTACAAAGACAAGGTACTTCCAGTAAATAACACATGGAATTTCAGAAAAGTATGCACCAAGAAAAGTTATAGCTTTATCTCTAGAAGTAAAAAGAACAAATTATTTAGGAAAAAAATAAAAAAAAAAATAAATAAAATCTTTTTATTATTTTCTCATAAATTGCCTAACCCACTGACATCCACTGGAATGGAGATGAAACTAGTCAATGCAGTTACTGAATTGCAATGCCATTATGTACATTGGGTTCCAGGTACAAGTATGCATGTCACAGTAATGTATCTGATCATTAATCTGTTGAGAAGACTGAGAATTTCCTTGGATACTTATGGCTGTGCAATTATCATGGCCATATTTGACAGTAATAAAGAAAGCTTTGCTTTTCCAAAAAGTTTTAAAGGACAAAGAATGAATTAAAATCTGTAAAAAAAGGTCATAATGGAACTAACTTCTCAGACTGCTACTAAGAACACAGTCATAAGCCACAGGTTGTTCACTCCAGAAACCTGGGAATTTGTGATAGGAAAATTGGATAAGTGTATTTAAATTCACACTAAGGGACCTATAATTTAATCATTTCATTTCTTTATAAATAGTTTTTCAAAAGTTCCCAGCTATATATATAGTTATATAGCTAATATAACTATTAGATAGATTAGCTATATATCTAATAGTTCCTGTTGCCTTCTGAGTCTTAAAGGAGAAATGTTAAGTCTGTGACTGACCCTGCACAATAAGTGATTTGATCTGTATCTTATATGATTTAATGTAGCAAACATTTCAGAAACTACTGTACACTAAGCAAACCAATCATTTTTTGTTCTATTTTTTCCAATACCTATTTAAACTAGATGTACTTTTTAATCCATCAAAGTCTACAAGCCCTTGTTATAAAAATAAAACAAAATACAGCAAAGCTTAACAAAACAAAACAACCTTCCCAAGCAGATATGACTGTGAAATAATAAGATAGAAAGTTGTGGTGGTTTTACCTAGCTGGGCAGCTGAACTCCACCAAAACTGCTTTCTCACTCCCCCTCCTTAGAAGAGGGGAAGAAGAAAGTATGCTGGAAAGAAAAATAAATAATGAACAAAAACCTCACCGTTTGAGATAAGTATAATTTAATTAAAGGGAAAAGAAAGAGGGAAAAAACAAACAAACAAACAAAAAAACACAAACAAAACAAAACAAACAAAGCAAAACAAACAAAAAAACACACACACACAAAGGTCAGATGGAAGGACAGAAAAGAGAGAGAATAAATTACTCTCTACTTCCCATCAAAGAGCAATGCTCGGCCATGTACCAGGAAGCAGGACCTCAATATGCATAGCGGTTGTTTGGGAGAATGGAAATGATCATAACTAGAGCCCCCCCCCTTTCCCACATTTTAATGCTGTTTGACATCATGGCATGGAATATTCCTTTGGTAGGTTTAGGTCAGCTGCCCTGGTGATGCCCACCCCCAGCCTACAGGTTCTTTGGGGGGGTGGGGTGGAAGGTTAGAGGGAGTCGTGATGCTGTGCCAGCACTGCTCAGCAGCAGCCACAAAAATGGTGTGATACCACTGCTGTTCTAGCTACAAGTGCAGAGCACAGCACTTAATGTGAAAAAAAAAAAAAAAAAAAAAAAAAGAGAGAGAGAGAGAGAAAGAGAAACAGTGTAGAAAAGTAGCTGAATAATATTTAGAAGGAATTCCGTGTTATACATTTGGTTTCACTGGAAACTATTTAGTGATATGTAAGATTACTTTGACTACAACCTCAGTGAAAAACAATCTTTTTGTTTTTCAGAATGAGAAGAGTAATTTTTTCTGGAATATTATTTCACACACTGTATCACCACTGGACAATTAAGCATAATATTAAGGTAAATATTCTGAAAAGTATTCTTCTGACAAAGAAATTCTAATCAATCCACTTATTTATTTATTTGTTTATTTATTTATTAGTGAAAGAAGACTGGGGCCATGATATACATTTTTTTTGATTTACTATTTTTACAGAAAACAGGGTTTACAGAGGATGTCTCCATGCAAATAAATAAAAGCTCCCCCCTTGAAAAGGGGGAGTGAGAGAGTGGCTGTGGTGGAGCCTGGCTGCCCACCCAAGTAAAATCACCTAAATAACCCATCATGAAAAACTCAATATACCAAATAAGCAGAAACACACAACAGGCAGCAAAACGGTCTAGGATTTAGGGAAGCCAAAGTAAGCAAGATTCTCAGGCAGCTGCCCAACCCAGAATAGCTGCTGATTCCTAAAATATGTTGAAGATCTGCCCACAAATCAATTTGGTCATCAATCAGTGAAAAACACACAGATATGACAGAGACTTATCCGTTGTTCTTTGTGTTGCACAGACCACAGGGCAGACCACTTGGACCATGTGAGAGTGTGAGTGAATTAAATCTCTGAGAAAATTAATGCAAAAAATCAATTTATTTACACACTTTATAGAAAAAAAAAAAAAAAAAAAAAAAAAACATCTTCCTCTGCTAGAAGACCTTGATTCAAGTCAAAATACTTTGATTTTGACTGCACTAATTTAACTAATTTAACTATAATTCCTCTGTGGTTTACCTTAACATATTTGAAGCCTGTTACTACAGCATTCTCCAGGCTTTTATTCTCCAATTCTGCAGCTCTTTTTTTTTTTTTTTTCCTCATAGGACATGTTTTCCAGAGCTTGTTGCTCCCTTTTGGACAATATTAAATACATCCATACCTTGTCTGGCCCATGCCCATTCCTAAAATCTCACCAAATTTGCCTTAGAATAGTGGATGATCAGACAGATAAAAAGCTACCTGAATGACTGGACTCAGATAGTGGCTGATGGGTCATGCTCTACCTGAATGCCAGTAACTAGTGTAGTGCTGCAGAGATCTTGCTTTAAGCAGGAGATTCAACTATAGATCCATTCCAGTCTGAGTTTTCCTCTGTTTCTTTGGCTCAGTGCTCAAAGACAAAAATTATAAAGGAAGAAGGAAAGAGGTGAAAACTCTTACATGCCTTTGTGGTTTATATGTCCCAACAGAGAAACTGTTCCTTCACAATGCTGTAATAAATGTAGACAAATGTCTATTCAGCAAACCATAATAACTCTGAGGTCCTTTTCTGCAGAACCTATTTTTTCCTGTTTCGCATCTGTATCATAGTTTGTTCCCTCCTGAGTATAATCCTTTATTTTGACTTGGTTATATTTTACTTACTCATATTACTACAATGAATCTTTATTATTATTATTTATTATTATTATTATTATCATTATTAATAGTATTACATAAATACATTATAAATACATAAACATATTATATAAATATATTATAATTTATTATTATATATAACATAATGAAATAATAGTAGTAATAATAATAATAATTTTATCTTCCGAACTATTTGCAGACCTAGAGTTTATTAACATCTGAAAGTTTAACAAAAATGTTTCTTATTCCACTGTAATGAGTGAAAAATTCTACTAAGCCTTGGATATACTTCTTTGATATCACACAATAAGTGTTTTTTTCAGTCTGATAATAAACCGCAGTTAATTGTTTCCTAAAATACTTTTCCAACAGTTTTTATCCATGTTGCAATTGTTTAATCCGGACAATATTTCTTTTGATTGTATATAAGACTGTCATGTGATTAACTTTCAAACCTTTCTAAAATACAGTTATAACACTATAAAAATATAACAAAAATAAAGATATAACATTACTCTCCCTTCATCTACACCTTTTGTTAAAATGTAATGGATGTTTAGTTGCAGACTTCTATTTGCTTCCAATAATGTTGCCAATTACACAGTAACAGAGTTCAGTGTTTCTGGAAATTCACGTTTCCTGGAGGTATTTAACAGAACTTAAATTTCACCATTATCTGATAAAGTAAAAAATAAATGAAAGTGTCTGAGTCTTTGAATTAAAAGCAATTTAGCAGTATGGAGTGCTGAAACCAGTTTAATTCACTTCATATATTCAGTTTCTGCTTGCAACTAACTGGATTTTTCTCTATAAAATACTTTCAATTTAACATTATATTCTGTGAATCTGTGCTGAGATGTAATTCAAAGTAACTCATGCTTTTGCTATATTGTGTGCTTTTCTCTGTAGTGAAAAAGTTTGGTTTTGCAGAATACTGAGAGTAATTTGCATTGACACTAGGTTGATATTAACATCCTAAGGACAAATTACCATTTATATTAAAGACACTCTATGGAAAGCAAAAATACAAAAGGCAGACTGCCCATAAACTCATTTCACTTCATCATCTTGGCTAAAGGCCCTCCAAAACCTTCCTTCTATTACAGTAAATTGTGAATTATTTTATCCTGCTGTACAATGCCATATTCTATCAATGATATGACCCTATGTATTATTTTTTTTCAGCTACATTAATATTCCTGAAGGGTCAAAGACATCACGTCATAACACTTGATGTTCATTTACACCATAAGTTTCAATGACATTTTGTGCTGAAAAGCAGCTAGAAGGAAGAGTAGAAGTATGCCTTCTGTCTTTTACTTAATTATCCACACCACACTGCAGGTACTATCAGTAAGAACATAAAAAGGGAAGCCAGTTGTAACTCATAGCAAAATTTTGCTGAAGCAAAAAACAATCTTTAAAGCAGAAGAACAAAAAGGATACTGGAAAGCTAGGTAGTCAGTATAAAAGCCATGTGTAAACTGCATCATCACTGATGCAGCTGTGCTTCAGAGACACTTTTCTAAGGTTTTTGTTTGTTTTATCTTTCTTTATAGAAATGTGAAATTAATGCTTTCAAAAAGACTTCAGGAGGAAGATCACCACCATAGAAAGAACAGAATGAAGATGCAGTTGTGGCTAGTGATATCCTACCTTGTCTGATAATACAGGACTTCCCAGATTTGGTATGGGGACTAGGCTTTTCAGTAATGGAAAAAAAAGTGAGAAGCCTCACTCTAGCATAAGCTTTCTTTGAGAGAATTGCTAGAGGTACAAAATGCTGCTGGTACAAATACCAAAAAGAATGGCTTGTTTGGGGAGAATATTAAAAAACATGGAAAGAAGAGTTTAATTTTTCTTCCTCTTTTCTATCTGTTTCTATTTTAGAGTTGGCAAACATAGAACTACATGGTTTTTTGTTTGTTTGTTTGTTTTTGTGTGTGTGTGTGGTTTTTTTGATTGTTTTTTGATTCAAAGAACATAAATGCTTATGTAAGGAAATATATGCTCTTTTCAAATTCTTTTCAATGAATGGACATGTTATGCTCTGATAGAGAAAGAATCTTAGAATCATAGATTACCCCAAGCTGGAAAGGATCCATAAGGATCTTCAAGTCCAGCTCCTGGCTCCACACAGGTCTACCCAACAATTCAGACCATATGACTAAGAGCACAGTCCAAACACTTAAACTCCGACAGGCTTGGTGTCATGACTACATCCCTGGAGGGCCTATTCCAGTGCACAACACTCTCCGTAAAGAACCTCTTGCTGACATCCAGCCTGAACCTCCCCTGTCTCAGCTTGACACCATTCCCTCAGGTCCTATCACTTGTCACTGAAGAGAATAGATTGGTGCCTGCCACTCCACTTCCCCTTTAGGCCCTTCACCATCTTAGTAGCCCTAGGTTGAGAGGTTAATGCCTGTCCCAGGGAGTACAGTCTCACAGTGCAGGAAACATGAATCTGAACACAGTGGGTAACAAGGGCACAGGTACCTGTCAGTGCATTTTTTCTAGTATCTGTGGGCATTTTGCATTTTGCAACTCATAGAATGATAGAATATCCTGAGTAGGAAGGGACCTGCAAGGATCATCGAGTTCAGTTCCTGACTCCTCACAGGAACACCCAAAACCCAGATGATTTGTCTGAGAGCATCATCCAAACACTTCTGGAACTCCAACAGTCTTGATGCTGTGACCACTTCCCTGAGGAACATGTTCCAGTGCCCAACCAATCTCTCAGTGAAGTACCTTTTCCTCAGTATTCACAAATCACAGGGTGCTGATACCCACAGAAATTCATTTAATGATGGGTGTTTTTAAAAATCTCACCGGTAGAGACAATGATATACTCAATAAACAAAAGTAGAATTACCATTAAAACTCTGTTCTCATTTAAAGTAAAACAATAAAAACAAACAAACAAACAAACAAAGACCTAGAGATATAAATCTATTTTGTACTGTTCAGTTTCCTTATTAACAAGAGAAAAAGAGAATGCTGTCATATTATCTTTGTTAGGACCAGCTGCAACAGATGTAAGAATTTGATAGAGTAACTTGGAGATAGTCAGGACCATTTAAACATTTCTGTATTTCTGATGAACTGGAAACCCTCTTAAATCTGTGTCAAGACCTTAAACCAGATCCATCCACCCAGTGGTCAGGCACTTCCATGCATTTCTTGCTGTAGGAGCCTCATTCACCTTTAAGGTTCACCAGCAGATGCAGACCTGAGAGCTCTTTAATATCTTCTTGCCCCATAGGACAGGGAAAGCAAGTTTCATGGTAGAAAAATACTAATGTTGTGACACTATGTAGCATCATACAGAGCTTTTTAACTGCGTTAAAGTTCAGGCTTGAGTTTTCAGAGTCAGCTAGTACAATACACTTCTGTCCAGACAACATTTAAAGACAGAGCATTAGATGGTCCACTTCATACCTCAATGTACCTTATCAAAAGGTAGTTGACTCACAGCTGATATGCAACTGACCCACAGGATAAGTTTGATTTGAGCTTAAGTAAATCACAGAATCACAGAATTGTAGGGCTTGGAAGGAACCTTAAGAGATCATAGGGTCCAACCCCTACTGCCAAAGTAGGTTCCCTAGAGCAAATTGCACAGGTAGGCATCCAGACAGATCTTAAATATCTCCAGAGAAGGAGACTCCACAGCCTCCCTGGGCATCCTGTTCCAGTGCTCTGTCACCCTCACCGTGAAGAAGTTCTTTCACATATTGGTGCAGAATTTCCTGTGCTCCATTTTGTGGTCACTGTCCCTTGTCCTGTCCCCACAAACCACTGAAAAGAGGTTGGCCATATCCCTTTGTCTCCCACATTTCAGGTATTTGTAAACATTAATAAGATCCTCTCTCAGTCTTCTTTTCTCAAGGCTGAACAGACCCTGGTCTCTCAGCTTTTCCTCACAGAGGAGATGCTCCAGGCTCTGTACCATCTTTGCGGCCCTCCGCCAGACTCTTTCACAGAGATCCCTGTCTTTTTTGCACTGGGGAGCCCAGAACTGGACACAGTACTCCAGGTGAGGCCTGACCAGGGCAAAGTAGAGGGGAAGGATCTCCTCCCTTGACCTTCCTAGTTCAATTGACCTCCTTCCTAGTTCAATTTAAAAAAGATATGTCACCCCCTTATAGGCAGATGTGGCAGAAAGATGCCAAATGGATAGTCTCTGGTGTTACTGACACTCAGGATACTGTGCAAGAAAGGTTTGAATCTTGCTCCCAGTTATATAATAAGTTAATGGGAGCAAGATTCCATAAACTTATTACTCTTAATTGCACATTGTATCCTGGAGTTGTTAACTTACAAAGAAAATGTTATGTTGGGGTAGGTATGTTAGATGGCAAGTAATGCTGTTTGCCCAACTGGTTTACAAAATATAGTCTGCAGATTGTACTGATAAAAATAACATTTCTATAAATAATTCACATATGTAGGAGGCTAAATCTAAGGTGTTATTTTCTTTGCATGGCACTTGAAGATCTGTCTTTGCTATTTATATTTACTGACCACTGAGGACAGTGCTAAAAGGTTAGACTATGAAATCACTTGCCAGTTGCTGCTGGCTTCTCCTCTGAAGGTTTCTGCCAGTTCCTTCCTGACTACAGTTGTGAAGGAGACCTCTGTTGCAAATTGTGCTTCTGCATTGCTCAGTGTCTTCTATCAATGCATGCTGTATGCCCTCTCTAAATGTGTAACTTTTTCCCAGTACAAACTTAAAAAATAACCATACTAAACATTTCTTTGCATATTCAGGCACGTTCTGCATCATTTTAATATTTATTTTGCTTCTTCAGATATTGATGTGAGTTCCATCATTTCAATACTTGCTCTGGTACTGCAGTGTTCACTGGATAAGTTCCCTCTTGTGACACTTTCATCCTACTGCTCCGGTTTCTGTCTTATCCTCTAGCACTTGTCAAAACCTTGTATGACCCTTTATATTAATTTGCTTGACTATTTGTTTTTGATGCTCTCAAAATGTGATGCTTTAGATTTGTCATATCCTCAGAAATCTCAACATATGCTACCCGTTTCATTTATTTGTCAAAAAATGTGTGTCCTTCTCCCAGGCTAAATCTAGGAGACTATTTTGATCTGATTCATTCCACCTATTTCTGGGCACATAACAGAGAAACCTAAGGCAAAAATGTAGACAGACACTTAGGGCTCCTTTATAGTCCATGGGAGACAGTAAATTTGCTTTCCAGAGAAAATTAGAATACTGTAAGAAAGTGTTTTAGGCAATAATGAATTTCTTTCTCCATTGTCTGTCTTAAGAACTTAACATGACTGCAGTCTTAAATTAAATCTCTATAGTAAAGTGACATGAATGCACTAGTTGTTTCATTTTTTTTTTTCTTCTGATTTTTTTCTTCATATCATGAGGAAAGACCTTTACATTCATAGAGTTAAGCAATATCCATGAGGGAGGACCGTATTTATTTGGTTGTCAGGGATTTTTTACAGATGTCATCCCATATTAAAAAAAAAAAAAAAAAAAAAAAAAAAGGTATCATGCCTTGTCTGAGCCATCTCAAGGAGGTTTCTACCATATACACTGAAAAATCATCAGTGTGAATAATAAAAACACAGTAAAACATGCAAAATAGTATTAAAATAGATGTTACTTGTTCCAAAGTTAGTTTTATTAGTATTAGTATTTGTATTTTTATTTGTCTTAGCATTAAAAAAATTAAAAAATGCAAATAAAACCATGGGATTTTTATATTGCTACATAATGGGAAGAAAACAAGCATCAGTTATGGATTTATGTTATATTTTTGCACTGTAAATGTCCTTTAGCAGAAGGTGATTTGATCTAAAGTATAACATTTTCAGGTACATTAATGCCAGATATGAAAGTCATAGTAGTTTATACAATATTGCTAGTAAAGTTTTTGTTGAAGCTATATCTTCTTGAACACTCCTGGAAGAATTTTCCTGATTATAAATTTCCTGAAACAGTCTCAATATATTACTATACTTTAATCATGTGTGAATTTACTCAGACACTTAAGTGTGTGATATATTTAATAATATGTATTGCCATTTTTTCTCTAAACAGAGAAGCTGGACAAATATATGAGGGAAATTAGTTCTCTGGTTTACATCTAGAGAAATACTTATTTTATGTAATTTACACAAACGTATGAATAAATGCATATATATGCAAAGGGATATGCTTTGTTTATTTCTTTTCTTTTTATTTTTAATTCTGTTTATGAATTTATATTTCATTTTGTTAAAAGTAAGATAGCTACCATAAACTGCAAGGCTAAATGCATGCAAAGTGTGATTGGGCAGCTGCTTTGTTTCATTGTCTCCCTGACTGACACTCTGTGTTGAAGTCTATCCTCTGTTATCCAAAGCACTGATTTATACTGAGGAAATATAGGAATCATCTTTGACTGTTAGAATTATGAACATAGCTGTTCTAGTTCCTTTTTCCTTTTCTTTTTTTTTTTCTATTTTTTTTTCTTTTTAAGTTATAAGTCTCCTACAAATATCACTTTAATAGAAAATAGTTGGCAAATGTAAGTTCATATCCTTAGCCAGAATATAATTAATGTGGTTCAGTGAAAATGACATGGTCACAAACAAATAATCAATCCAGAAAAAAAAAATATGGAGCATTACCAGTTCCTTTTGAATTCAGTAGAAAATGAAGTTACTCAAAAGATCCCTAGAAATATTCAACATGATAGGTAAAGCCCAAATGCACTGGAATTTGTACTGGTACTTCAGACCTATTTTACTTTTAAGATTATTTGTTTCTCAGTAGCCCTCAAATGAGCTTCCAAAGGAGAGAACAATCCCACTTTAATTACTAAGTCAGCACTAAATAGTAGCAAGAATTTTCAAAAAAACATGTAAAATGAGTACTTCTAATCCTTTTCCAATCTATTAATCCTCCAATTAAAATAAATACATAAATAAAATGTCAGGGTGATACTTCATTAAGGCTTAAAAGCAGTAGAGGAAAAAAAAAAAAAAGCCTTGAAAATCAAAGACAAAACGTTAAAGTAGTTTTGCAAAATAACATTAATGTTCATGAAATATCCTTGAAGTGGAAATTGTTTTGGGAATTTGGGAAATGTTCACGTAGTGATACAGGTTACCACAAGATGCAAAAAACAACAATGGGTCACAAGTACAATTAAAGTAAATCCAATATTAAAAGCGTAAAAATAAATACATGCACACATACATACATATATACATACATAAAAAGAAGACTGCATTTTTTTTCCCAGTAATATATTTTTTTCAGTAATATTTGATTACCAGCCTCTTCAACCCTTTTCAAAACAAAAAATTAAGAATAGATTTGTTTAAATCTAGGATTACCTATATTAGGCTTATTTCAAGGCAAGTGTTTATTGCTTTGTTTATTTTGGGAAGGAGAGTGTTTCAGTAGGGTTTTCAAAATAATATAATTTTAACACCTATTTTGGGCAAGGAGATTTATTTGGATATTTTTGCTTGTGCACTTGTTATAATAATTTTAAATTGATTTAATGGACCAGTGACATCATTTGCATGTCAAGATTTGCTAGGGTTCTGAAAAATAGTTAAAACTTATTGATTATGGGCAGCTTCTATGTTTTTGGTATTTTTTTTCAACTATAACAGCTGGCAAAATAATAGATATTCTCCCTACAGCCTTTCTTGCATTTATGTTTATATTATCACAGCTAAAACAACACTATTATTAGAAAATATTGTTTTGCCAAGGGAGTTATTCAGATTCTCCCTGTTGCATGCTATTGAGGCAGAAGAAAACAACAGGCATTGGTGTAATCTCACCAACTGAGCTTCTTTTAGCTGCCAATGCCTTGGGAACAAGGGTCTGTCAGGCTCCCCCAGGACCAGCCTTGATTTCTGCCTCATGCCTGCACCCGATTTACCAGCCCCTAACAAGCTGCATCATTTCTGCGAAAGAGATACTGGAGACATTGCTATGAGGGCACATGACTTGACCTGTCAGACATGTTGGAGGGTGCTGTAACTTTTTTTTTTTTTTTTAAGCAGACACCCTTCTACTCTTGCAGGCCTGCAGTCCTGCTTTCTTAGGGGTAAATAGGCCCAGGTCCTGTTTTTCCTACCTGTACTTCTCTCTGCAGATAACAGAACAAGCACCTAGACTTCTTTATGGGAGCGATACCATCCACAGCCATCATTATTTACTGGTAAATCATTAATTACAGGTAAATTTTAAACTACTGATCATCCATTAGTTTTTTGGTAAATTCCCTGTCATAGTGTTGGCCAAGGAACCTTCAGGAATGACTAGACACAGAGAAAGCACAAGTTAGTTGTTCCTGATGGCAGTTTGAGTACAGCTATCCTCCTCCAATGAAGAGCTATATGGGATGTGCTACACAATGACACAATTCAGATAAGATCCTGATGTAGCCTAGGTACAGCCAAAGCAAGGATGTGTACAGCTAGGTGAAGAATCCAGGTTTCCATAGCAATAATAAGAAAACAAACAAACAATGTTTCACTCCAGAAAATCCATGTAGAATTAATATGTGTTTTTATAGAATAATGATATCTCTCATAAGACTATAGCCCACATTACACTGTGCAACAAACTTCTGAAATGTATTTGTAGACAGCTACACTGTGCCACCTGGAGTTTTAATAAACCAAAACAAATTATTTTTTCTCCATCTCCAATCATTTCATTTAAGGATAAAGTATTCAGATTTTGAGCAAGAGTTTAATCCCGTGAACTATGGATACAGAATTCATGAATAGATTTTGCAATGTTGTGAGGAAGGCTCATCAGCTATCCAGAAAGCACTATTAACTGTGTAATTTGTCAATATATTTTGAATGCTGCAAAAAGGAGGAAAAAATGAGGTAGAGATTGGTGTAAAAGCATTGTAGAAATGATTGTTCCCAAATATTTTAGATACTGATATTGTGGATAAGAATCACAAGAACTACCACTGCAGAGAAATCTACAATAATGACCAATGGCACAAGCGACGCTAAAAGTTCAGTTATTTTGATCCTTTTCTTTACTCTCACTTCTACCAGCCTGAACAGCTATTTTGGCTATTGCACAGCTTTAGGTTTGTGTCTGGCTCAAATACACTTAAATATATTGGTCTGAGATTCAGGTATTGCTAAACTGCTCCTGGTGCAATTGCCCCTCTTTAGGAAATGCTTACTCTTGTTTGTTGTGCCTTTTTATCTAGGAAAGCCACTAGCTGAGAGAAGACTTCCATAGTGAAAATATTCCATAGATTTTATTTTATTTTATTTTTCCCAAAAGAACAAATGGTTGCAGCTCTTTTGTCAGTTAAAATATTTGTGCTTTCATGACATAGAAATGTAGCAAATACCAAAATGGCAATATAAATCAAATTCATTTCCTTAATAACAAACAAAATATTGCCATTTTAGTCACTTGAAGACAGATTCCTACTTTAGCAATATGAACAGCTCTCAAAATTGATAAAGGCTTTCCAAGATAAGAAAGTTTCCAGCTGAACCTGGAAGAAATCCATCTGTTCAGAAAATGAATATGACTTTTAGCTTTGCCTATCTAGTAAACAAAGAAAAAGAACTACACAATCTGAAGGGGATCTGCAAGTATAAAAAGGTATATTCTTGCCAATGATGTAATAATCAAAATCTCTCTCATGAACTGCCAGTTTCTGCATTCTATTTTTTTTTTTTTTCACTTGTGAATGTCAAATTACTGCTAGTATCAGGAGTTTCAGAAGAAACTTCAAAAACCCGTACCTGGAATGATTTCCATTTTTCCCACTAAAATAGTACATTAATTTAAGTGAAAGTAAAAGGGTTTAAAACTCACACAGAAAAACAATATTTTTAAATACAGAACCATTTTGAAGTAGAGCTACCGTTAAAAACAGTCTAGCCAAATCTTTTACTACTGCAGTTTTAAGCACCAACACCTGCTTACAACATGGTTTAGTATTAAACAAGACCAGCGAGTCAGCTCTGTGGTTTGCCATATGGAGTCTCACCTGTTTTATTTTCTACATAAAGCCTTGATTTGAGCTGCTCTTTTTATTTAATATGTTAGTCTCCGGCCACAAGTCTACCTTCTCCTTCTCAGTCTGTCATCCAGGAGTTGCAATAGTAAGGCAAAAGTACCTGATGAAACAAATGTGTCCTGTCACTGGCTAGAAAAAGCCTAGGTATTGTGGTAGGAGCACTAGTTTCTTCTATTGGCAACCATAGCCTGTTTTCCTGATGGAAGTCAGTAAATTGACATCACATACCTGGACTTGTGGAAAGTGACACTGTCCCCCCATGATATCTCAGTCTCTAAATTAGAGAGACACGGCTTTAATGGATGGACTACTCACTGGGTAAGGAATTGGATGGATGTTCACACTCAAAGAGTCCAGGTGGTCAAATGTCCAGGTGGAGATCAGAGATGAATGGCATTCCTGAAGGGTCAGTGTTGGGACCAGCACTGTTTAACATCTTTGTTGGTGACGTGTTGGGACCAGCACTGTTTAACACCTTTGTTGGTGACATGGAGAGTGAAATTGAGTGCATCCTCAGCAAGTTTGCCAATGACACCAAACTATGTGGTGCAGTCAACACACTGGAGGGAAGGGATGCCATCCAGAGGGACTTGGACAGGCTTGGGAGGTGGGCTTGTGCAAAACTCATGAAGTTCAGCAAGGCCAAGCGCAAGGTCCTGAACCTGGGTAGGGGCAATCCCATGCACAAATACTGGCTGGGTGGAGAAGATTGGATCTCAGTGGATTGAAGGCAACTGTGATGAGAAAACCTGGGGTTGCTGGTTGATGAGAAGCTCAACATGAGCTGGCAATTGTATTCGTAGCCCAGAAAAACAAACGTATTCTGGGCTACAGCAAAAGGAATGTGGCCAGCAGGTTGAGAGAGATGATTCTCCCCCTCCACTCTTCTGCGACCCTCCTGGAGTATTGTGTTCAGTTCTGGAACCTCTAGCACAACAAGGACTTGGACCTATTAGAACAAGTCCATAGGAGGGCCACAAAGATGATCAAGGGGCACCTACAAAGACAAGTTGAAGGAGCTGGGGTTGTTCAGCCTGGAGAAGAGAAGGCTCCGGAGAGACCTCATAGCAACCTTCTAATGTCTAAAGAGAGCCTACAGGAAAGGTGGGGAGGGACTCTTTATCAAGGAATATAGTGATAAAACAAAGGGGAATGATTTTAACCTAAAAGAGTGTAGATTTAGATTAGACATCAGGAAGAAATTTTTTACTCAGAGGGTGGTGAGGCACTGGAACAGGTTGCACAGAGAAGCTCTGGATACTCCAACCCTGGAAGAATTTAAGACCAGGTTGGATGGGGCAACTTTGGTTTCTTCTCTTATTCTTTATCCATTTATGCCTGGATCCTGCTGAACTAGGTTTCCAAGAAAATATATGCAATTTTAAAATGCCTACTTATAGATACAAAAGTGTAGAGAAAATAACTTAATGGTTAGATGTCACAGGTATTCATTTAAAAGTTTCAGATTAAAAAAAATAAAATCAAATCAAATACACTTAACAGAAAAAAAAATACAGTAGGCCAAGTGATATATTTTCTTCTTTATTTTAAAGACCAGATATTACCCATAGAGGTTAATGATTTCAAACATAAAATCAGAATTACTGTTTCAGTTCTCATTGTCTCCTCATGCTCATTTCATGTTCTCTGGCACAACTTTGACAAACTGTTTGGCAATCAGTAAAATAAAAAGTCTTGTAAGCACTTTAAGGAGTAAAAGCAAATTCATGAATGTGAAAACATAAGTCTCACACATATTTTGTTAATGACTGTTAATACAGCTTTTTTTTTTTTAGGAGATTTACAAATGAAAATATGCAAATGCCATTATTTTTAAAAGCACAAAAAGAAGTTGATTACATTAATAAAATAAATAAATAAAGCCTTACTGAAAATAACAGGCAACTCACTGGGGCATCACTGACCTATTCCTTTCTCATTTATTAAATGAATCTGAGGACTGTTTCTGGATTGTATTGATTGTGTTTTAAAAATGACAGGTGACCTCCAGATCAGTTCACACATCAGTGTCTCTTAATGGAGCACAGATGCTTGTCAATGATGCCCTCAGAATTGAAATAGATGTTGATGGACAAGACCTTCAACTGGCTATTAAAAATATGTATATTTCCCCTATTAAACTGATCTTTTGTTGTTGCTGTTTTTTTAATGAGCTTTTATTGATTAGATTTTTAGTGCTACATTATATTAAAGCAATGTTCACAACACCATAGTTAAGAATAAATATGTAATCACTGTCATTATAAAATAGAGTTTGTCACAGGTTTATAAACAGGTTGATGTTATTAGCTATAAATATATTCCTCTCTAGTGCAGTACAAAGTGTACAAGCTTCACTTTTTTCTATTCCAAAAAAAAAAAAAGTATGAAATTTCTATTAGTAAAACAGGGAGATGCATAAAAACCTATTGAGTATTTTGTTACTTCTCACAAAATGTAGCAAGATAGACTAGAGGAGTCAATATAGTCATTGTACCTCAAAATTTGCTAAGAATTTTTAATGTTGAAAGATGAAAACAAACAAATGTTATTTTAAGCAACACCTATGATACTGTTGCATGTAAATGCTATTTTTTTTTCTTCCTACAGAGCAAAAGTGCAAACCAAATAGTAGTTTTAGAAATTGTGGGTATTAAATGCATTTTCTCAGTGCCTGCTTTTGCTGTTGTGACATCCTTTGTCTACATAGGATTTCACTATGAAGTGCTGTTCAAAAAAAAAAGGGGGGGGGTGGAAGAGAGAAGAAAGAGAGATCTTGATCATAATTGCAGCAACTGTTTATTAAATATAAGTAAAGGAAAAAAAAAAAAAAAAAAAAGATTATTTATAATCATTCCTTGTTTCTTGAGTTACTCTGCAATGAGGCTTTCCTGTTTTTGTTTTCATTTTCTAAGAGAGAAATAAGTGTTATAGAATTATAATTGAATCTACACTGAAGCACATTAACAATTCCTCCAGCTTACTGTGATAATACTTTTTAGAAGTACTATCAATCATTAAAAGCATTTGCTTCAAAAGTATTTGCATTTTCTCTCAGCTTTGTTCCTCTTTGAATTAGATTACCTCCTTTGTGAGGAGAGCTGGTAATGAATATAGCAGTGGACCCAGAGTGGGCTCATATATGAGGTTATAACACACCACTTTCCAGCTTGACAGTTTTTAGGTAACAATAATTCTCTGTGTGATTCTGGCTTATGTCAATTACACATACCTTTTTTTACACTGAAGGTAAATCTGAAGTATTTCTATAGTTATTTTTCTTCCTATTTTGCATTTAAATTCTTATGACTTTGGATTGAAATTATTGACATCATTTGACATGAATCCCATTTGTTCCATCCCAAATCCCATATTTTTATGAGTTTAAGTGAGGTAATGGATTTATATATTAATTCCAATAAAGACATAAATTTCATTCCAAAACTCCTGGGGTGACATTAGACTATATTACTCCATCCAAGACTGGTGCAGACTCTGGACTCATTTGTCTTGGCTACACAAGTTAGGATGGACACAAGGTTCTCTCTCTGCAGTTTGAACTGAACAACCACGGACCAGCCCAGAAGTCATGCAATTGCATTTATCTTTCCCCTGTGCTAATATATCTTGCTTCTCAGTAAAGAATATCCACTCTGTTACAGCATACTGTTAATGTGTGTGGAGCATAAACCAGACTCAGTTTAAGTCTAGCCGGCTTGGAAAACAGACAAAGTAAATTCAGAATTGCAGAAAGCACTTCAGACTTTTTATTTTTCAAGTGCCACCATTAAAAATATTTAAATCAGTTGTTGCTCACAAGTGAAGGTGAGCACTGTAAAAAAAGAAAATCTGGGCTTTGTCCAACTTCTTTTAACTTAAGAGAACTGGTATTTTCAGTAACTGAGAATATACTGAACCACAGACTTTCCTTTTCTTATTCCAGACAGACATAATTTCATCCCAGGATGTGTGAGTGCTAATAAATAAGGAACTATATTGTTTCACCTGATGATTAAGACATGTTACATAGAGGAGGACAGTATCAGATCTTGGTACTTGCTCCAGGTACTGTTGTGCATTTTCCATTGTCATTAGTATGTAAAAGAGATTTTGAACAGGAATGAGAAACGTGATATCCATTCTCCTCACTCAGGTACAAAATGTGATCATTTCTGAGTGAGATGAGAAGACTACTTCTTGCTTAAGTGAAAGAAACAAAATTGCAAGAGTATCAGACAACAAATGACACTGAAAATGCAATGATTTATTACCTTAACATTTGTGATGCATTGTTACATCTTCAGCAATCTATACATTTCTTGTTAATCCCATAATGAAAGCACAGCAGCAAATTTTGGATGATGGAGGGCAGCCTGATATCCAAAGTGCTCACAAGTTCAGTAACATTATAAAAGAAAAAAATGCAGGAAATAAAGCCTCATCAGAATCCTTCAAATAATATCACAGTGTTGGAAAACAATTATGTGTCAACAGCTGAAATGCTATCAGCAATAGTCCTCTAACAAAGTGTTTTTTAAAAACTGTATATTTTTTAAGTCCTTCCAGTTATGAGAAAACAATACTTTAGAGATTATAGGTAGGTGAATAAATTTGTTGACATAATTATGTTGATTATTTTCAACTCTTGGAATAGTTTGACCACTTATCTGAAAAAATATTATAATCATTTTTATTTTTTTTTAAAAAAAAAGGATTACCATTTCATGGCTAGATGTATTTTCATTACATTTCTATAAAGTGTTTTTATTTTGTTTGTTTTTTAATTTTGAATGTACGATCACCATCCCTGAATGTATTTCACTATCCCTGAAGGTCTTTTCACCATTCCTCAAAAGGGTTGTTAGGCATTGGAATAGGCTGCCCAGGGAAGTGATTAAGTCACCATCCCTGGAGGTCTTTAAGAGACATTTAGATGTAGACCTTAGTGACATGGTTTAGTGGAAGAGTTGTTAGTGTTAGATCAGAGGTTGGAATAGGTGATTCTGGAGGTCTCTTCCAATCTAGATGATTCTGTGATTCTGTGATTTTGCTCTTTCTATAGCAAACACCTTCTTTCAAGGTCTTGGCAGAGGCTGAGAAAATTGTTATATTCTGCTTCATTTAAGGCAATGACCAAAGAGTAAAGACACTTAACTTTAACATAAAATGTGAAATTCATAAAGAAAATTTGTACATAAATTAATTGTAACAGTTACTTAACAATGATTACTAATCACATTATTTCCTTATCAATTTTATACCTCTCAATGGGATTCAAATGATATTTTTATGTACCTTGGAGTTTTCTCAGTTTAATTATACTTTTAGCATTTAAAATTAAAGCCATCATTTTGGCGTATAGTTGTTTTTGTGAGTTTTAAGTGTTAATCAAAAGCTACTGTGTCTAGTGACATAGCCACTTCACACCAGTTAATCTCTGTAGGTGAAGAGATGCTATCTACTGAAATGCTAAAATGTTTAAGAAAAGTAAGGATTCAGAAAAGTCCCTGTCAAAACACTAATGCTATCCAAATATGTCTTAGATGCATTTAAAAGATTGCAATGGGGAAAAGACAAAGTTCCCACTTGGGACATAATTTGATCTGTACACAAGACACAGATTTAAAACTAATTATTCAAGTAAGATTTTGGGATACTGTTTACAGTCACACAGTCATGCAGAGTCATAATCAACTGGGAAAAGGGGCCTGGCCATTATGAACATTCAGACTGGCAAAAGTCTGAATATCTGTGATTCTCTTTCTTCCTCCCTCTCTCTCTCTCTCTTTTTTTTTTTTTTTTCTTAAAAAAAGTTAATGTTTAATTTAAAATGTATATTCTAGTTGCTTTAATTCTGTGCTTGTGAATAAAATTTTAAAAGGCTTGCTAGCCAAGGCTATAACAAATACACCGGGAACTGGAGCAATATGCATTCCAAGGCAAAGGCAAATTTCTGGTGGGTTACAATGGCTTCACTAGCTAACTGGACAAAAATAATAAATATTAAACTCAGGTGAAAATCATAATTACTCAGCTTTGAACTTTAGAAGAAAATGCATTGAAATATCCCTTTCCTTAGACTGTTTCTTAATACAAGCAAGCATCTATGAAAAAAAAAATCAATCAAACAAACAAACAAAAAAAAAACAACAAGAAAAAAGAGGCTGACCAAAATTTGTAGCTTGTAGAGGCAACATCCTCTTCATAAGACAAAGTATTAACACTGTTGTAACTGTTAGAGTTGTCCTTCTGGTTGCAATCCTCATATTTATTAATTTGATGCACGCTTGTAATGGAAATGTATTTCATAAATAAATTGAACTGTTCATTATCCTCATTGGTTCATTTCCCAAAACAAAAATTTTGGCATGAAATCCTGCCCCTATATATCCTCCACTAAAATTTTCATTAATCCTAAAGCAGCTAGTGTTTCACCCTTTCTTATTGACCTTTAGAAGTATCGTATTATGAAAGCATAATGAGAAGCTGATATACCTGTGCCATTAGTAATATAAGACTGTATCAGAGCTTTATGCTAATACAAAGCTTTGTGGTGACTTCACTCCTGAGGTTTCCTTGCATTTCAATGAAAGAGAAAATTCTACTGATAATAATATAACACATCCTAATTAGGATGGTGGAAAATGAAACATGGTTCTGTTATTTCAAGGACCCAAGAACCTTTTAATTATTCTATAAATACAGCAGGCACATAATTTAAACAGAATCTGACTGTATAACAGGGTGTGCTAAGCCTTTACATACCACTTTCCACCTTCAAAGTCTTGAGCAAACACTGACTAAGTACACTAGGTATGCTAATAAATTTGCATTAAGTGAAGGAATAGATTTTCTGGCAAGGACTAGGACGGCTAATTGCCATGGTACTGTGAGCTATATGTAAGTCAGAAATAGAGGCTCTAAAAAGTAAGATGGGGAAGTTAACTATAGAAGAGTAAAGGAAAACATTTCTAGATAAGAAGACTACACTTTTCAGCTAGAATACAGTTTGTGACTTCAAACAGTGAAAAATGAGTGGAGAGATGTGGTGAGAGAAGCAGTTTGTGCAAGCAGGAGCAAGAAGTCTTATTTAGATGTTGACTCTTCTGTTCATAACAGAATTTGCTAAATATCTGAGTGCATTAGCTTCCATTTCCCCTGCTGTGTTTACACTCCTAGTTTCTAACATATGTTTATTTGTTTTGTTTATCTTTATTTGACACGGCAAAGAAAAGACATGACACGAAAAAGAAAAAAGAAAAAAAAAGACACTACACTACAAGAAATTAATAAACTTGAGGGCTCCGTGTAGGCTGCCATATAATTTCTGAGCTGTTATATTACACTTGCTTTATATATTAGGCTTTTATTTTTTCAAAATCATAAGAAATTGAAGTACATTTGAATAATAAATAGATAAAATATGAGATTCTCAGGTTATTATATAAGCAGCTGGAGTTTAAGGAAAAATTGCTAATCTTATTAATACATTAAAATGGTTAATGTGGATACTATAGCTTACTGAAAGCATTATGTTTACTCCTGTACAGTTTTTTGTTTTGTTTTGAATTTTTTAAAGATCTAGCTAAATGTGAAGACTTTGACTAACAGCTGGCCAAGTGTGTTGATTTGAAAGGAACTAGATGAACAAATACTGATAAAAGTATCTTCTCCTGAAGTATGTCTATGTGTAATTACATTCCAGTGATTACTGGATATTAATATAGCGTTCTTGAAAATTATATTAAAAGATTGATTATTTTAGAAAGAAATGCTAAAACAATATCTATGTTGTTGCACTTTCTAACTACCTCTTCCAGAACACAAAATAATTAGAACAAACTGTTATGACTGATTTATTGATTTCCCAATGTCCTAGTGCATTTTCTTAATGCAGCTAGACATTGTAAAAAAAATCAAAACTTTTTTTTTTTTTCTTTCTTTTTTCTTTTTTCTTTTTTTTTTCCCTGTTTAAAAGCACTGGAAATATTGAGCTTTTAAAGAAGATCAGAAGTCACCATGCAGTCCCAGTTATAACATTTCCTCATCCATTTACATTTTATGTAATTTAATAAAATTGTTTGTAAGCTGTAAAACCAAAGTCCTGAATCCTTTTGTGATGAAAACTGTGTGGTCAGTGCAAGGCATAACATTGATCCATATTAAGCATCTATTTACTTATTTAATTAGCTATACAAATTCTGGCAACTGGTTCCACAACCAGGTAAGTGTCTGTGAAGTGGTGATGCTGAAGCAAGCTAGCAGACATCTGCATTCCACCTGCACTCATCACTGGACAGTGATTTCCTCAGTAGAGTTGAAATTTTTGGTATTGCTCAGTAAATTCCTGAGTGAATTGGCACTTGCTATTTCAGAACTTGTTTCTTTGTACTTGTTCCTTTTGCCAGAGATGGATTGAGCAATCGCAGTCAACCTTGTTTCTACTTGCTATGTGGGCATGTTATTGTAGAATCTGAATCATTAAGGTTGGAAGAGACCTTCAAGATCAGCTGGTCCAACCATCACCTACCAGTACTACCTATATCACCCCACTAAACCATGTACTAAAGCACTAGGTCCAACTTTTCCTTGAACACTCCCCTGGACGGTGATGCCACCACTTCCCCGGACAACCCATTCCAGTGTCTGACTGTCCTTTCTGAGAAGAAATGTCTCCTAATTTCTAGCCTAAACCTCCCCTGGTGCAACTTGAGGACATTCCCTCTAGTCCTATCACTAGTTACCTGCGAGAAGAGACCGACCGCCAGCTACAACTACCTGAAAGAGAGCCATAAGGTCTCCCCTGAGCCTCCTATTCTCCAGACTAAACAACCCCTGTTCCTCAGCTGCTCCTCCTGGGATCTGTGTTCTAGGCCCTTTTGTGTAAAGGACTGTTCCATTTGATATGTTCTTTTACCAGGCCTGTAATTGTTTTACAACCAAAACCAAAAATAGGTTTTGAATTTGAGAGACAGTACAAACAACTAGTCGAATGTGGGAATTTCTGTTTACCATGGAAATACAAAAGACAACTATAAACTATGGTCAAATTCTTAGTGAAGTAAATGTTCATTTCCAATACACCTAAATTTTATGTTTTTCCATGCTAAATTTACCAAATGTTCCTGGTAGCACTGTGGCAGCACACCTTAAAATTTATCTGAAGCCAGAAATTTTAATACATGTGCACAATTTATAAGAATATATTTTTTTGAAATTATATCTTAGCTTACACAGTTTATATCTTATTTCTGTTAGGAAGTAAATCACTAATTCTGCACAATATCACATATATTCAGCTCTAGTAAAACCATTCCAACATTAACTTCAGAACATTCCTCTATCATATGCTTCTATTTTTAGTCATTCTTTGTAGTACTATATGGTCATTCAATTTAGCAGCCCAGAAGGCAACTACTGTAAACACCACAATCCATTTAAGAAAAGTAAAAACAATTCACGGAATTTTTAATCCAAGAAAAAAAGTTGTGAGTGACCAAATGGAACTGCAGACTGAGGCTTAGCTACTATAGGTCATGCTGTGTTAAAGATTTACTGAAATAAAAGGAAAATAAAAAAATAAAAAGGAAAGGAAATAAGTGGTTTAAATACAAGTTACTGGTTGCCTCATATGAACTGCCTGACAGGAAATTTGTCTGGGGAAGCTGAACACTTTCACAGTTAAGCTATATGGGCATTATTCCTATCTTTCGAAATAAATCATCTATAGGAGTGTCTTTGCAGAAAAAAATCTTTACAGTGATTAAAATGTAATTGCTCACTGGGAACTTGTTGCATAATTCAGTATCTGTCTCTATAATGGGAACAAACTGTATGGTTTGAACATGCTTTTAGATGCAGATTGAGCTCTTTTCTATCTCCAAGATGAAAAGCAGCCATGGACTTGCCTGATAACTGCATTTGATTTTAGAATGAAAGTAGACAGACAAATTGGGAAAGTAAAATTTCAGGATCAAAGCTCTATCACAGACTCTCTTACAAGCCTGAGAAACAGAATACAATAGTTAGGGTGCTTTTATTCAAAGGTGTATCAAAAGTGCATACTTTATTTTAGAGACAGATTCGCTTTATCTTTGGGCTAGCACAGATAGAGCAGAAAAATAACCATGCTCAGAAAAAGCTTTTGCTTGCCCATTCCTGAGGGTGCTCCTGATGTAAACTTCAAAAGAAGGTATTTATATCCCTTATACTTTAATATATTATTGTCTTTGTAATTTGTTTGCCATGTTTGCTGAGGGTTGTTAGGAGTCAAGGTCTAGAAATACTTTTTATTTATTATTATTTTTTTTTTTCCTGTCTTAAATATGCTCTCACAGAGGTGCAAAACAACATCACTTATTGGCTCAGCTCTGGTCAGCAGTGGTGCCCTTACCAAATATGGGGCAGCTTCTAGATACTTCTCACTGAAGCCACCCCTATGGCCCCCTGCTACCAAAACCTTGCCACGTAAACCCACTACATTCCACCCCTCGCCTCTGTTAAAAGCATATTTAAAAATAATGACAATATTCTCTCACTTTACAATCATCACAATCTTCACAAACTTAACTTACATCAAAAAAGAAAAAGAATTCCCCACACCAAAATAAACATAACATCATCACAACACCGACGAGGTGGACAATTTACACACATACCACCCCTCGTCCCTTCACCACACTAACATGAAATATATTCCTTCACAATTACTGAATTTTAGATTCTTCACAGCTTTTACATTCATGACAATCATCCAGTCCATGTTTTGCCCGTTACTTCTCTCAACTATCATCCTTATCTCAAATTCCTCGAGCACCATATTGGGCACCAAAAAGGACTGTGTTGGTTTTACTCAAGTGGGTAGCCGAGTTCCACCACAATCGCTCTCTCACTCCTCCCCTCCTCAAAGAGGAAGGGGAAGAAAAGACAACACAAAGAGCTCAAGGTTTGAGATGAGAATGATTTAATTAAAGGGAAAGGGAATGGGGAGAAAAAGAAACAAAAGAAACAACAAGGCCACGCAGAAACACAGAGAGAAAGGAAAAAAAGTTATTCTCTACTTCCCATCAACGAGCGATGTTTGGCCACGTCCTGGAAAGCAGGGCCTCAAAACACGTACCGGATGTTCAGGAGGACTGCCCTCTCCCACAAGAGCCCCCCTTTTATTGCTGAGTGTGACATCAGGTGTCATGGAATATCCCTTTGGTCGGTTTAGGTCAGCCCTGGTGGTGTTCCCTCCCCATCAATTGCCCACCCCCAGCCTGCTGGCTCTTGGGGGCTTGGAGGGAGTTCCGATGCTGTGCCAGCACTATGCAGCGATAGACACAAGACTGGAGTGATACCAGTGCTGTTCCAGCTACAAGTGCAGAGCACAGCACTGTGTGGGCTGCTGCAGGGAAAGGTGACTCCATCCCAGACAGACCCAACACAACCTCCATGACCTTAGATGGAGTCAAAACAGCCCAAGGGTAAGGAAAAACAAGAAAAACATAGAACAATGTTGATCAGCTTCTTCTCTAAAAAGCTATTTGTTAATTCCACTATATGTTTTTCCAAGACAACCAATTGCTATTTACTCAGGCCACCTACAGGCAATTTTTTACATCTCTGTAAAAACTGATGATATAATTAATCTGTGACTTTGTAAGTGTTGGTTATGTTAAGGAACTGATGAGGTTAGGAGCATGTCAGAGAACTAATCTTGGTTAATTCTGGCTTAATATAACGAGAATTTATTTAATCAAGAAGAAAAATTATTTAGACAATACGGAGCATGTGCCAAACAATATAAGAAATCACAGTTTTTTCATGTTTTTTTTGTTTTCTCTTTTTGTTTTCCTAAAGCCAAAGTTCCATTACTTTTTTTTTTTTTTTAACCCAATTTCAGTTTGAAGTGTGCCACTTACCCATATATCTCCTATTCTCTTAGTTTTACTCCTCTCCATGTAATAGTAATGATTTGAGTCACAGCTGTTTCATTGGAAAAACATACTCTATTTCAATTAAAAAAAAAAAAAAAAAAAAAAAAAGTAAATCTGTTTTAAACAGCTTCAGCAGTAGATGAAACTAATCTATTTCACTTTCAACAGAAATGGACTGGAAATTAACATGATCAGTTATGGCATCTCAGCTGTGAGTCTGGTAACAAGCAGCTGTGAGGGATAATTTCATAAACTATTTCAGCTAAAGGCATAAAAGGATTTCTGCTTGTGTAGTGACACATTGAGAAGTCCTGTAAACTCAGTTTGTGGGCTAGTTGCAGGGTAAATGAATTTATGTATATATATAATTAATAAGCAAATCACTGCAAATCTATTGTGAAAGCAGATCACATTTTGCAAATGATTATGATATTTGGGTAGTTAAGGAGAGATTCTGCAACAAAATGCATCTGGCCACATATGTAGATCAAGTCAAGAAAGCTGTGGCAGAGCATGACTTTTTTGTGTATGTAAAAGATGCAAAAGTATTTCCAACAAGACAAAAACAGTTAGAACAAGGAGTGTGATGGTGTGAAACAAGACAAGTAAAAATTGAAAATTGGTGAGTGGTACCCTATAAGACATTGAATCTGCTATTTGCTGCTTTTGAAGTTTATGGTAAAATGAAGACCTGAAGGGCATGCCTCAGTTATCTTCAGATAACTGATGTGTAATCACAGATTTCTAAGTGTTTGAATTGCTCTAAGGTATCTTCCTTGTCTTAGGGGCTGCTCCCAAAAGGTTCAAAATGGAATATGTGCCATTTTTGCCAGCCTTGTGTAAATAACTTAGAAATGTTATGACATCTAAAATGGTACATAGTATACACATTTAGGCAATTGAATTTAGATATCTGACTCTAGAGCTGAATTCCAACCAAAGCCTCAGCCAGGGAGAAATACTCAATGAAACTAGTAGAAAGAAATGCAAATTAAAAAACTTCTGGACTCCTAGCAAGGATTTAACTTTGGTAAGTGTTTTATCTGAGTAACAAATCAATTCTCAGCAAAAAGATCAAATCCAGCTTTGGGATTGTCTTGTCTGTGGAAACAATCTAAAAATCTACTGTATATTATTGCAATCAAATACTGTAAAACACACAAAAATAAAATGAACCTATGAATTTCCAGCTGTGTGATAAAACACTTATTTGGTTTGCTTAATACATGCACAGAACAAAGTTGGTAAATGCTTGGTGTATGCAGTTGGAAAAAACAGAAACAAAACCAAAAACTTTATGACAAATGGAAGATTTAATGTAATCACAGCTGTCTTACAGATAAAGAAAGTGACATGAAAATGGTCCCTGTTAATCTGCTAATAATTTATCTTAAATTGATAATTTTAACTTTACTATCAAAAATAGAGCTCAGTTGTAGTGAGTAACTGATATGAGAATGAGAAAAAATATGAGTTGTCAGGAAACAGAAGTAACCATATAGTCCGCTCCCCAGGGTAGGCTCAGTTGCACATAATTCCTGACAGACTTGCCTAGCCTGCTCCCAGATGACAGAGGCTATGCAATGTCCCCAGCTACTTAATCCAGTACTTCACTAAGTTTGCAATTCACAAAATTGTCTGATTGTTTTCTCTAATGCATCTTCCTCTTTTCTGTTTGATTTGCCAGTTATACACAATGTTCCCTTCCTGATGAGCTTATCAGGCAAAAGCTTCCATTAACTCAAAACAGAACTACATTCTGACTGTGTCTACACAAATCCAGTTTTCTCTTCACTTCAGATATGAACACATTCCACCACTGAAGGCTATTAGGCTACTAAAACAGGTACAGAGAAATTTAAGGGTTCAGGTCTATCTATACCTATGTATGTCTGGACTGTAACTCAGGTTCCCCAAATCTGATCTCTGACATTCAGGTTCCCCAAATCTGATATCTACATTTGCTCAGCTGACCAGGTAATATTTCCTGTATTAACTAGACAACCATTAACTACAAGGGCATTTACATATTTACAGCTATGATCCTATGATCTCCGTGGGCTGCAGCTCTGGCCTACGGCCTGCTCCTGCAGGGGCTCTCCATGCGCTGCAGCCTCCTCCAGGCAACATACCTGCTCCACCGGGGCTCCTCCATGGGCTGCAGCATGGAGATCTGCTCCGCCATGGGACTCATGGGCTGCAGGGGGATAGCCTGCTCCACCAGGGGCCTCTCCACAGCCCGCAGGGGAACTGGCACCTGGAGCACTTCCTGCCCTCCTTCTGCACTGACCTTGGTGTCTGCAGGGCTGTTTCTCACCCCTCTCAACCAGCTGCTGTTGCTCAGCATTTTTTTTCTCCCCTTTCTTAAATCTGCTCTCACAGAGGCACAAAAAACATCGCTTATTCCCTCAGCTCTGGACAGCAGAGTCTGGGTCTGTTTGGAGCCAGATGGAACTGGCTCTTATCTGACATAGGGCAGCTCATGGTCTCTTTTTACAGAGGTGACCACTGCAGACCCCCGGCTACCAGACCTTGCCATGTAAATCCAATACAACCATATAATGGTTTGGGTTGGAAGATCACCTTTATGATCTTGTTCCAACCCCCCTAGCATGAGCAGGGACATCTTCCACTAGACCAGGTTGCTCAAAGCCCCATCTAACCTGGCCTTGAACACTTACAGGGATAGAGCATCCACAACTTCTCTGGGCAACCGGTTCCAGTGCCTTATTACCCTTAAACATTTTTTTTTTCCTTATATCTAATCTAAATCTATTCTCTTTTATCTTAAAGCCATTGCCCCTTGTTCTATCAATACATTCCCTGGTAAAGAATCCTTCCCCAGCTATCCTGTAGGCCCTCTTTAAGTACTGGCAGGCCACTGTAATGCCTCTCTGGATCCTTCTCTTCTCCAGGCTGAACAACCCCAACTCTTTCAGCCTGCCTTCTTAAGAGAGGTGCTTCAGCCTTCCAACCATCTTAATGGCCCTCTTCTAGACTCACTCTGTTAGGTCCATGTCTTTTTTAGGTTGGTGCCCCCAGAGTTGAACACATTACTGCAGGTGGGGTCTCATGAGAGCAGAGTAGAAGGGGACAATCACCTTCCTTAACCTGTTGGTCATGCTTCCAGTCAGTATATTGTTGATTTTCTGAGCTGTAAGTGCACATTGCTGGCTTGTTCATTTTCTCATCCACCGACACCCTCAGGTCATTCTCCTCAGGACTGCTTTCAATCCATTCTCTTCCCAGCCTGTATTTGTATTTGGGATTGCCCCAGTCCAGCTGCAGGACCTCACACTTGGTCTTGTTGAACTTCATGAGTACATCTCTCAAGCCTTTCCGGGTCCCTCTGGATGGCATCCATTCCGCCAAATGTGTCGACTGCTCCATGCAGCTTGGTGTCGTTGGTAAAATTCCTGAAGGTGCACTCAATGCCACTGTCTATGTCACCAACAAAAATGTTAAACAGCAATGGTCCTCATATTGACTTGAGGGTCCCTGAGGAATGCCACTCATCACTGATGTCCACCTGGACATTGACTACAACTCTTTGAGTGTGACCATGGAGACAATGCATTACCCAGCAGTGGTCCATCCATCATATCCATGTCTCTCCAAGACAAGGATGTTGACAAGGATGGAGACAAGGATGTTGAGTGGGACAATGTCAAACACTTTGCAGAAGTCCAGGTGAAGGTTGTCAGTTGCTTTTTTCCCCTGTCCACCAATGCTGTAACCCCATCACAGAAGGCCACCAGATTTGTCAGGCACAACTTGCTATTAGTGAAGCCAAGTTAGCTGTCATCTATCATCTCCTTATTTTCCATGTGCCTAAGTATAATTTCATTAATTAGGAGCATCAAGACTACATGATCTTGCCAGACACAGCAAAGGTGGGACTGATTGGCCTGTAGTTCCCCAGTTCATCCTTTTTTCCCTTTTTAAAAGTGGGGGTTATGTTTCCCCTTTTCCAGGCAGTGAGAACTTCACTGGACTGTCATGACTTCTCAAATATGATGTATAGTGGTTTAGCAACTTCAACTCCCGGTTCCCTCAGGACCTGTGGATGAATCTCATCCAGTCCCATGGGTTTGTGCAGCTTTAGGTTCCTTAGATGGTCTCCTTTAAAACATTTACATAAAGAACATGAAAATCAGGAGATGGGATCTGAAGATCCAATGGGTGATTAAGACATAAAAGTAATTCTCTGAGAAAATAAGGAGCTAGCTTAGAAGCTAAGTAAATGTATTCATAGATGTTCACCATGACAGAAATAAAGCATTTCTCTCTTTTTGTACAAGGCAAGACAGAAGAAGTTGGACAAACTGGAGAATCAGGAGGAAAAAAAAATAGGAAAATTTGATAAAATGAATACTAACAAACAGCCGGGACCTCAGAATGTTAATCCAATTGTTGATTACAGTATGTAACCTAACACTTTAGATGATTATTGGCATTAGAAAAATGGAAGGTGATAAATATAACCAGAGACGATTCATTTATGAATGAGTAAATCTGAATCAGTAAAGCTAAATCTCCTAGCATACTCTCAAAATCATAACAAAAACTAGATGTGAAGAAGGGTAAGTCAACAAACTTTTTCTATAAAGATGAGACCTTGCATAAAAATTAAACAGTCAAAAGTGTTCTGATTGGCATATTTTAAATTACTAAGCAGACGTTTTAAAGTCTCCTATAAGAGGCTATTTAAAACAAACAAACAAACAAACAAAACAAGAACAACAACAAAAAAAACATAGACTTACTGTATCAGTAAAAGTAGATCAAAAATTAGGAAAAATATAAATATAACAAAATATTTATTAAAAAAAAAAAAAAAAAAAAAACACTCTATTTGTCTTTCTTGCCAGCAGAATGCATTCAGATTAGGTCCCTCTTTTCCCTCTTTTTCATAGTATGTGTTGTTCAGCATACTCATTTATTATCTGGAGAAGAAGGTAAGTAGAATTAAATTTGCTGATAATCTTAAGTTATTCAGGGTAATAAAAGTAAAAGATGACTATAAAGATGTGCATGTGCACAAGGATGTCAAAATACTGACTGAGTAGGCAATAAAGTGTCAAATGAAATTCAGTGTTGATTAGTGCAAATTAGTACACATAGGAAAACAAGACAAACTATACACAATGACTGATTTTAAACAGCTATTCCCACAGAGGTAAGAGAACATGGATTTACTAAATACAGTTTTATCAACAGTTTTATCAAAAAAAAAAAAAGGCAGATTTCAAGAACTATCAGACAATGAACAGAAAAAACAAATTCATCCTTATATCTTGATGTGCTGAATCATCTTGAATATATGGACTTCTCATTCCCCTTTGTGAAAAAGTACAGTAGAATAGGTACAGAAAAAGTAGTAAAGAAGTTTTATTAAAGTTTTCTAAACAATGAAGTGTGCAGAAAAGAAAAAAAAAAAAAAAAAAAAAAAACCGCCTTTTTATGTATGGAGAAATTGAACACACCAGAACTCATTGAAAGAGGGAGGTGAAGAAGAACTTGTAAAAGAATCACCTGCATAAGAAATGGGATTGGAAATGCTTATTCACCTGATAATAGTGCAAAAATTGAGGTCAGCATTTTATTTTTTGGGGTAGTGGGCATTAAAAAAAAAAAAAAAAAGTGTACATAATTAAACTACTGCACACATCATTTCAGGATGTTAAACTCATGAAAGAAAAATATATCAGCTGCTATTAAATGTAAAGATACAATGTTTGATTCAGCTGCAGATCTCCAGATATGAGAAATGGCTTGTACAGGCTAGTATCACTGTGTTTTTCTGCTCTTTTACTTCTCCCCAGACACTGCATATGTGACCCCCTGAAGAGATGTGTTACTGGTTTGGATGATCAGGTTACAAACTCAGTGGAACTGATGTAGAAGCTCTTATATTCTTATATCTGAATTCAGAAAATAATTTGATGATGGCAATAGTATGGAGTACTTGTTTTGCCTAGAACAGAGTTAATGTCCTTTAGAATATATCACATGGTGTTATGTTTTGGATTTGTGACCAAAACTGTGTTGATAACATACCAATGCTTAGCTGATGCTGAGCAGTGCTTACATTGAGTCAGGGCTGTTTCTGTTTCTTGTGCTGTCCTGCCAGCAAGGAGGCTAAGGGTGCACAAGAAATTGGGAAGAGACACAGCCAGGACAGCTGGCCCAGACTGTACAAAGTGATATTCCATACCATGTGATGTCACACTCAGCAATAAAATCTGGGTTAATGAAGGAAGGGAGGGACATTTGGAGTCATGGCATTTCTATTCCCAAGTATCCATTAAACAGATGAACATCTGCCTAATGAATGAATTCCTGATTTTGTTTTGCTTCTGTGCACAGCTTTTCCTTTATGAAACCATTTTTTATCTCAACCCATGACTTTTCTCACTTTTACGTTTTTGATTCTCTCCCATATTCCACTGGGGGGAGGGGGAAGAAGGAGTAGGCAAGTGGCTGTGTGGGGCTTAGTTGCCTACCATGGTTAACCCATAATACAGGGTTAGAACAAAGACCTATCCACCACAGCATCCTATGAAGAATAAGCCTCAGGAGAGGGGGAACATACTGGTGATAAATTGGCCACTTTTGGTTCATGTGTTTGGTGAGACCCAGCACCCTGGAGGCCTTAGGGGACTGAAGGGCACTGTTAAGGGCAGCTCTCCTTCATCACTGGTAGGAGTGCTGGCTGGGCCTCCTTCCCACTGCTCAGCAAGTTGAATTTCTGACTACAGCAGATGAAATAGCTTCTGTTTTCCTTCCACCACACTACACTCTTTGCATTCCCCAGATGAAGAAGCAGAAGATGTTAGTAGAAAGTAGATGCCTAAGGAAGAATCAAATAAAAAGGAAAGCATTTAGGGGATACAATTTCCCTGGAAAACTCCCTCAGCCTTAAGCAATCTGGGTTTTCAGTACTTCTGAACAAAAGTCATGTCTTTCCACTCAATAGCCCTGACAGATTTCACATCTATAAATATATCCATGCCCCAGATCAAATCAAATCTGCACTCAGAACAAGGAAATGAGAGCACAAGTGACTTTAAGCTGCTTTCATATCCCAGTGCCCTGATCTAAAAGCATATTTAACACATCTGAGGACAGCTGTGGAGCATTAGGATGTCCTCCAACATCCATGCCAGTATTGTGGCTTGGAATATTGTGCAGTGTCACATTGCTGACCATGTATTATGGGATCAGATACCTCATTAGATGGCTTCAGTAGCCCATTTTATGAATACAAAGAAGAAGAAGAAAATGTTCTTTGTCTACCATATTTTCGTCTTTTTTAGGAGAGATATCACAACCGATGTTAGAGATTGGATGTAATGACTTAATGACTTTTTTTTTTTTTCTCTCTCTGTAGAGTATGAGGATTTGCAGAGAGCAGTCAATAACAGCCTGCCCAGTGGAAGCAACCCAAATTATGGGAGCAATGACTTTGAGGCAACCACAACAGAAAGCAGATTGTAAACACAGTGTAAAGCTGCTTGTAGTTGCAGTGTTGGTTCTTTTAATTAAAAGTCAGTTACCTTTCAGAGTGAGTTTTCTCGCTTTATTAGCCTGGAGGTGGTACATGCAATAACACTATAGACCAGGAACTGGGAGACAAGAGCAGTATTTCTTGCTTCATATGAACAACTGGTGGCCTCCTTCTGCCTTACTTTCTGTCTAAATTTAAACTGAAAAAAATATCTTAATTCAAGATTGCTTTAACTGTACTTAAAGGCAGAAACCAGAGCAGGAAGCCTTACTTTTGCCTCTGTTTTAAATCTTCCAATTAATTCCCCTGTTTCACTGACTCAATTTTGTTATGTTTATTATACAAATGCTGTTTTACTTCAACATTAATGCTGTTCCATTTTCTTACTTTTCCATTTACATTTTTCTTTTCTCAACACATTTGATTGTTGAAATAAATATATGGTTATGTAAAATGAAAAGTCAAAGCAAATCAAGCTCCAAATAGTGGAACCATGCTCATATTAACTGCTTTGCTCTACTTTTGAGTTTTTCTGCACTAGAGGGTTGGCCAAACATGAATCTTGGCTGAGCTGAATTTGGAAAATAAATTCTTTTACTTGTTGATTTCAAAGATGGAAATTGCCACCTAAAAAATCTCTCTCTTTAGGCTACATATATTTTGATAGATGAAAATATCTGCTACAAATCAGGATCTACTCTCTTTCAGGACATTGGAATTTGTATCAGTTTGGACCAGTCTGTTTATAGGCTTACCGACAAAAAGGAGAGAAAGACATCCCAGGCTGGGAGTATAGAACTACATATGTAAAACCTAGACTGTTGCTATGTGAAAGAGCTGTCATCCAAATATAAGCTGTGTGTGCACCGTGCTCACTAATACAGTAGTAGTCTGGTGTAATGCCCAGGAAAAGATGAAAACAGAATATTTGCTAGGGTGCAGTAATAGGCTGGTGTACCCAGAGTGCATTTAAAGTGCACACTGTTAAGTCTACCTGGTTTAACACTGAATATAGCAACTTTGATCAGCTGTGTTAGTTCAGCTGTTGGTGTACTGTACTTTATTATGCAGTGTAACCCTGTTGATGTATTTTCCGAGCAAACAAGAACTACTTGTTTTTAAAATAAAAGGTACTGTACTTTCACATATTTCTTTGCAGTAACTTGCATTTACATTTCTGTTCCTACTTTATCGACTACCATAAACCCTATTTGTGTTATGAACCATTTTTGTTCAACACTTTCCTTGTTTATATATCACACGATGCCCATGTAATAGAGGAAGATTTTACTTTTTCTGTTTTTTAAATGTTCCAGTATAAAATTGAGACAGTCAGATATTCTGTATTTAATATACTCTTAGTTCATCTACACATGCAGTATTTCTGTAATTGAATTTCCTGTGCTGATATCTCAGTAGCAAACCACAAACACTCAATATAACACCAGAATACTGTGTCAAACGGACATTTCACAGAAATATTTACATGATGTCATAAACAGAAACAGACATTTAAATATTAAGAGGGAAATCAATACAGCTTCAATATTAAAAACTGACTGTTAAAGGAAAGCAATACTTTACACAGTTAATCCTTTATCCCCATTTTTCTATATTGTTACATTTGTTTGGGTAATAGCACAGATTCATGACATAAAATGAAGCCCGGGGACATGCAAAACCTCTTATCTTTTATACCTCATATTTCACAAATACTTTCAATCTGAAATGAACAAGCTGGTACACCTATAGAAAGTAAGAAGAACATGATTACATACAACCCTTCTTCTAGGGGTAGCAGTGTTATATCCAAATATCAAGAGGCAGACATTTGCTGTGCCTTAAAGCTTCAGATCCCATCATCACATGAAAATATTACCTTTTGCTTTGTGTGGCACAATGTCTCCAGCAGCAGAGGAATTTTTTACTGAAGGTTTTTTTCATTCTCAATTTTTTTGAGAACCTAATTCATGATGATTGCATTCTTTCAGGTTAGCAATTATTATATTTTCCCATTGTTGTCTAGTGTTTTTTTGTTTGTTTTTTTTGTTGTTGTGTTGTGGTTTTTTTGATTGTTTGTTTGTCATTTGTCTTTAGGAAAAAAAGCTACCGCTGTGTTTTAATTTAAATATGATTTCCTGCACTGATATAGCCTTTGGAAGCCAAACTTCATCTCAAGAGAAATCTTACAGCTGAATTGCTTTTAAAGCTTTCACATTATATTTTTTAATAGAAATAGAATGGTTTACTCATAGCAAAACATGCAATAAATAAAAAAGATTATTTAAATTAATAAATTAGAAAACCTCCTTTAAATGAGCTATTTCTCTCACAAAATGGCAGATATTCCAGTGGTTTATAAAAATTTTGAATAGAGAGACAACTATTAATTGAAACCTAGCAAGAAAAAGAATCATATATTCTTCATGTAAAAGAGATTAAAAAATAGATTGGACATTTTCTGTCAAAAAGACACTAAAACTGAGAAGATGATGTTGCTGCTGTTACTTGTTTTAACATGGCTTTCAATCAAATATTGAATAGACAGCATATATCTATGACTTGCTAAGTTCAATAACAAAGTTTTTCAATAATTAAAACCAGATATCTATAGTGATATCTGGAAAGTAGAATTTTTAGAAAACAAGTTCAACATTATTTTCAATTAAAATCTCAGCAGCTTCAATAATGAAAATTATTCTTAGAATTTCAAGTTAAATTTAAATTTCAGAAACTCAGCTAAACATGTTGATTTTTAAACTTTCATTTAGGAAAAAAAAATCTAAAAAATATTTGTGGGCTTGAAAATAGACTTCCACTTTTCAACCATCAGATGTTGTCAGCCTGCTGCAACAAAAACAGTTGCATCAAAATAAATAAATAAATAAATTCAGCTTTTTTTTTTTTTTTTTTTTTTTGAGAATGTGAATGTGTAAAGCTGTTCCCTCTTATAAGCGTGTGACAGCATGCAGTGGTACACTATAATTGCCCAATAAAAGCTAGTGGAGCGTGAATAAAAATACCAATAAGCTTTGTGCCTAATCCTCTTTCAAAGACAGCTGCACCTCCTTTTAAAGAGCAACTAGTGAATTTTATATTCCAGTCTTTCTTTTTTTCTTTTTTTTTTTTTTAAGGATTTTCAATGCTTTTTATTTATGATGATGAATATTTATTTACTGAGAATATTGCTTTCCTCTGTGACTGTCTTACTTCTAGATGACTGTGAACTGTTAAAATGTGCTTATCAGTGTTTTATGGAGAGCAGCCCTGCAGGTTAACTGCATATAATGCTTCTGATAAACCCTGAAAAGATGGAATTTGGGCTTGTCTTTCAACCAAGATTTAAGTAAGCTGGCATTAGTAAAAGGATTTAAACAGATCTATGCCCAAGTCTGACTCATCATTGACCTTACCCATATATGAGCAGGAGAGGGTGAGTAAACATGATTATATCCTCCCACTCTGGTTGTACTGCAGATATTTCTAATGGCAGTGTCTCAGTGCAGTATATTATGGCTTGTTTGCTGAAAGAAAAGGAGATTCTATAAAAAGAGGTAAAGAGAAAAGGAAATTGGCTCATGACCTAGTATTTTTCTCTCACCCACAGGAGAGTCACAAAAGGGTGTCAGGCTTCTCTGCAGGATGAATTTTCCTTCCCAGTGCTCAAGAAGTTCCAGCAGAGAGCATGGCACACTGACCTGGAAGAACCTGCTCTTGTAAACTTTATTTCCTCAATCATAGTGAGGTGCCTGACTGTTTTACTGCTGCTAAACTGTGACACAATCACTTTCCCATATTTCTCAAAGTGATAAAAGGTTTTCATAATGCACCACATAGTGTTAGTGCAGACCCTACCACTGCGTTCTGTATTTTGCATCCTGAAATGGACTGTGGAAAATGTAAACAAAGCAAACAAGCAAACAAAACCTCCTTTTATCCTCTGGCCTTTTTCTTTCACTGGAACATAAATGCCACATTTATTCAAGAAAAAAAATAAAAAAAAAATAAAAAAAAATAAACAACATTGCCACAAATGGATGGTGTTTGTAGTAAAGCTCATGATATTTTGAGGTAAGTGAAAAGACAATTAAAGCCAATAAAGTATTAAAGGAAAGCATAGGGGAAATTTAACATGAAAGTGAAAAGTAATGCAGAATCCTACATATCAGTTTTGTAATGGAGTTTACTTTCTCTTCAGAGGAATAAAGTCAGGTGCACAGAACAGTGACACAATGAACAGAAGTTTCTCTCTGCAAATATACATACATTGCAAGAGTCTGATTGGGTACATGGGAAAAAACAATCACAGCAACAACAGAAAAATGTTTAAACTTGCAAGACCTGTCTCAGGTTGAAACTGTGCAGGGGAAGACTGCAAAGCAAAACCCAGAGTTCATTCTGACAAATGCAAAAAGGAGGTGCCTTACCATCGTGGAGATATTGCAGTCTCAGTTGCATTGTCAAAGCAAAGATGGCTAGTTACATTTGGGCTGCCCTGGTTTTTACTTGCTGACTATGGGCTGCAGCTCCTGAAGGACACAGGCCTCTTATGTGGTATCTGCTGCCCTTCTGTGGAGTCCTGGATACATTAGGCCATGTCAAATAACACCAAATTGCTGTGTGTGTTGACCGTGTCAATACTTTCATAGTTTGGTGTATATTTTAATATATGCAGATTAATTTTGTATTTAGTGTATTTCACCATAGAAAACCTGAATGCAGTCTTCCTGGGCCTGCTTAATATATATATATATATTTCTACACACTGATTGTACCTTCTTAATTAAAAAATAAAGGACCGGGGCCTGAAAGCAGAGCAAATCACATAGCAGAACAACATGAGTGAAGTAGGTCTGACCAAAGTTCATGTTCTGTGGGACCTTCTGTCTTTGGCCACTTGCCGAGGCGATCAGCTCCAGGGCAGACGCGTTCTGCAGTGGAGCAGGGGATCGGGACAGGCAGGGCTATTTTCCCGGCATCGAGGCCACTCGAGAGAGACGAGGGAGCCACCACGACCTGGCAGCCCTCGTGAGGGACGCTGACAAGTCATAGGCGGAGCCAACAGTGCCCCCTCCCTGGCCGTTCAAAAGCAGCCCCTGGGGAGCAGGAGCAACCAGGATGGGCAACAGCAGTTTGCGTGGCAGTTCGCGCAGGCAGGGCGAGCAGGCAGGGCGGAGTGTTCCCCACCGCCCCTAAGAACAACTCATCTGATGGCTTTCTACCACTAGCTAGGCTGCGATGGTCCAGGCTAGGCAGAGAGCTCTCTCTAGAAAGTCTGTAGCCACCCAGAGTGCCCGCTCAAAAATGCGGTAGTTCAGGTCTCTGGATGCAGGGAGTGCCAGAGCCTGCTGCTGCCATCCGAGGGTGGCAGAGATACTGTGTGCGTGAGGTGCGAGCAGGTGGATGACCTGGTCCGCCTGGTGGCAGAACTCAAGGAGGAGGTGGAGAGGTTGAGGGCCATCAGGGAGTGCGAGCGGGAGATAGACTTGTGGAGTAACTCCCTGCAGGGCCTCAAGGAGAGGTACCGGGCTGAGACACCCCAGATGGGGGTGGACCCCCTGCCCGGTCGCTGTCAGGCAGAGGGAGGGGACCCAGGACTGGAGGAGGAATGGAGACAGGTTCCTGCTCGATGTTGCAGGAATTCCCCCCCCCCTCCCCCCCCACCTGCCCCACCTTCCCAGGTGCCCTTACACAACAGATTTGAGGCCCTGGAGCTTGAGAGAGCGGTGGAAGAGGATGTGGTAGAAAGTTTACCCAGGAAGCCTAGTGTGAGGAAGTCTGCTCCACGCCTCAAGACTGCTTCCACCAAGAAAGAAAAGGGTGATCATTGTTGGCGACTCCACCTCAGGGGAACGGAGGGCCCTATCTGTCGGCCTGACCCTACCGTAGGGAAGTCTGCTGCCTCACTGGGGCCAGGGTCAGAAATCTTCCCAACCTGGTTTGCCCCTCCGATCACTACCCACTACTGATAGTCCAGGCTGGCAGTGATAACATTGATGAGAGAAGCCTGAAAGCTATAAAACATGACTTCAGGAGGCTGGGATGGTTAGTGGACGGAGCGGGAATACAGGTGGTGTTTTTGTCCATCCCTACAGTGGCAGGGAGGGGTTCAGAGAGGACACAGAAAGCCCACCTGATAAACACATGGCTCAGAGGCTGGTGCCAACACAGGAATTTGGGGTTCTTTGACCACGGGGTGCTTTACTCGGCACCCGGCCTGATGGCCGCAGACGGGTCCCAACTATCTCCAAGGGGAAAACGGATCCTAGCCCAGGAGCTGTCAAGGCTCATTGAGAGGGCTTTAAACTAAGTAAGAAGGGGGATGGGGATGAAACAAAGCTTGTTGGAGGTGTGCCAGGGGGAACAATGGCAAGGCTGGGGGAGAAGGCCAGGGCTCAACTGAAGTACATTTACACTAATGCATGCAACATGGGCAACAAGCAGGAGGAGCTGGAAGCCATTGTGCAGCACGCAGGCTATGACTTGGTTGCCATCACGGAAATGTGGTGGGACCACTCTCATGCCTGGAGTGCTGCAATGTGTGGCTATAGGCTCTTCAGAAGGGACAGGCAGCACGGAAGGAGTGGTGGAGTGGCTCTCTATATTAGAGTGTTTTGATGTCATCAAACTTGAGGCTGGGAATGATAAGGTTGAGTCTCTATGGGTTAGGATCAGCGGAAAGGCCAACAAGGGAAGCATCCTGGTGGGGGTCTGTTATAGACGGCCAAACCAGGATGAGGAGACAGATGAGGAGTTCTACAGACAGCTGGCAGAAGTTGCCAAATCGTCAGTGCTTGTTCTTGTGGGGGACTTTAACTTCCCAGACATATCCTGGAAGCACAACTGTTGTGGTTTAACCTGGCTGGCAGCTAAACACCACACAGCCGTTCGCTCACCCTCCCCCCTCCCTCTCTGGGTTGGGGGGAGAAACGGGAAAGTGAAGCCTGTGAGTTGAGATAAAGACAGTTTATTAAGATAGAAAATAATAATGATAATAATAATAATATGTACAAACAAGTGATGCACAATGCAATTGCTCACCACCCGCTGACCGATGCCCAGCCCAACCCCGAGCAGCCGGCCCCCCCACCCCGGCTAGCCACCCCTATATATTGTTCAGCATGCCGTCAGATGGTATGGAATACCCCTTTGGCCAGTTTGGGTCAGCTGTCCTGGGTCTGACCCCTCCCAGCTCTTGTTGCACCCCCAGCCTGCCCGCTGGCAGGACAGAGCGAGGAGCTGAAAAGTCCTTGGCATAGTGTAAGCATTGCTCTCCAGCAATTAAAACATCAGCATGTTATCAGCACTCTTCTCATCCTAATCCAAAACATAGCACCCTACCAGCTACTAGGAGGAAAAATAACTGTCCTAACTGAAACCAGGACAACAACACAGCCCAGAGAAAGCAGTCCAGGAGGTTTCTGGAGAGCGTGGAAGATAACTTCCTGACGCAGCTGGTTGGCGAGCCTACCAGGGGAGGTGCCCTGCTAAACCTTCTGTTCACTAACAGAGAAGGACTAGTGGGAGATGTGGTGGTCGGGGGCTGTCTTGGGCAGAGTGACCACGAAATGGTAGAGTTCTCGATACTTGGCAAAGTCAGGAAGGGGACCAGTAAGACTGCTGTCTTGGACTTCCAGATTTTTTATCTGTTTACATACACTTTACAGAACAATTTAACAAAATCATATGATAATCTTTTCAGGTTTTTTTTTTTTTTTTTTTCATAAACTATTGGCTTTGCTAATGACTGTACATATTTTTAAACTGAGACCCTTAAATCCATAAGGTTGTATGCTATAAAAATTCTAAGACTTAAACATCAATATTTTACTACCATGTAAGTCGGGGGAAAAAAAATAAAAATAAAAAAAATCATTGATTTTAGATGAAACTCTTTTTAATTAAAAATAATAATAATAATAATAATAACAACTTTTCTACTTCTTTCCCCAAGGATGATCCTAAAACATAGCTCTTAATCTAGTTCACTCGCCCTCATTAAAGCTGAAAGAAAGAATAAGAGGAAGAAAGTACACCGTGCTTTTCCATGATTATGAACTAGCATATTGTTTCAGCCATATGGTTTATAGCCTTATCTCATGAACATATACAGTAGTTTGACCTCTGAATGACCTAAGAATAAACTGTTTTAGGAGTAGAGAGGAACAAGGGAGAGCTTAAAATTAACATGCTCCATGCAGGAAGATAAGGAGCTTGGTAACACATGCAGTAGAAATAATCAGGCTGAATAAGCCTCTCAGGGAACAAACTGATGGTATCTTTCCCTCCCCTTACAACAAGCCACATAATCTTCCATCATTTGCTTGTAAGCAACCAAGCTCCTGAAATGTTTTAGGGTTTTTATTGATAGAAACATTGTAGGATATTTACCCAGAGCTGTGTAATACACTGTGTATTTTTAATACACTGTGTATTAAAAGCAATCTAACACAGTGCCAGCATGGGATTCACTACGAGCCCTTGCTTCCAGTGGTGAGTAAGTAAGAAGATGGAACAACTTCTAGAAATTTTGACCAAAGAACTAGAATTACATTTCAGGATCTCTGTGCTTGAAATACATGTCATGGAAATAAAACCATGAGAAGAATATTTTTGCTCTTGGATTTTAGTGTATAACAAATCTTGTAACAGTACAATTTGGTGGACAATAGTGGTGTCTTATTGTCTAGATGTACCTCAAAGATATAGCTTAAGACAAGTACGAAAGCTTGTTGGTTGTGTTTTCCTCCTTCTCTTTTAAAATTAAATATATTCAAAGTCTGAATTATTTGTTTATCTATTTATTATGGATATTTTATGGATATTTATGGATATTATGTATTTATTTATTTTGGATATTTTCAACTCTATTTTCTTTTTGTCTTTCTTCCTCCTAGATTCCTACTTTCCTTCTTATATATATTATTTTTCTTTTTGCCAATGGGAAAAAAAAAAAAAAAGTGGTTCTGGTAAAAAAAAAAAAAAAAAATCTATTTAAAAATATTATTATTAATATTATTAATGTGCTATTGACACTATTTTTTACCTCTTGTATATACTCCATTTTACTTTTGCAACAAATTATACATCAGAATGGGATTGCTGGCCAGTCAAGGGAAATAATTGTCTTGCTGTACTCTATGCTTGTGCTGCCTCACCTTGTGACACCTCACTGTGTCCAGGTTTGGGCGCTACAGTATAAGAAAGACATAAAGCTGTTAGAGTGTCCAAAGGAGGGCAACAAAGATGGTAAAGGGTCTATAGGGGAAGACGTATGAGGAGTGGCTGAAGTCACCTGGATTGTTCAGCCTTGAGAAGAGGAGACTAAGGGGAGGCCTCATTGTGGTCTGCAACGCTTCCTCACGAGGGAAGTGGAGAGGCAGGTGCTGATCTTTGCTCTCTGATGACCAGCAATAGTGCCCAAGGGAATGGCTTGAATAATGTGACAGGGGTGGTTCAGGATGGATATCAAGAAAGGGTTCTTCACCAATAGGGTAGTCAGGCACTGGAACAGGCTCCCCAGGTCAGTGGTCACGGCACTGAGCTTGCCAGAGTTCAAGAAGTGTTTTGGCAGCACTCTCAGACACATGGTCTGCTTTTTTGGGCAGTCCTCTGGGGACTTGTAGTGGGACTTGATCCTTGTGGGTCCCTTCCAACTCAGATATTCTGTGATTCTATGATACTTTTTCCATCTCATATAGTGTGGAATTTGTACCATGCTAGAATGTCTTTAGAAAGATAAAATGCTCTTAAGTCTGTACCTTTCAAAAAAAGTAAATGTATACGTGGATAATCTGAAGTTATGACTGCTGTATATTATATATTAGACTGAAAACTTTTGTAGTTCAGAATCAGCTTTTCCTTCTGTTCAAGGATGGCATGGAAGATGGTGAAGTGTGAAGGGGAATGGTGTTGAGCCAACACTCCCTGTCTGAAATACAGACTTGAATCATTAAGTGAAGTGCTGGCATCATGGAAAATAATGGAAAAGATCTTTCTTAATTCATCAGAGTGTGAATTTCATCACTAATTTAATGAGACAGCTAATGTGCAATGCATTAAACACATCTTTTGCTCTTTACAGATGCAGGCTTCAGACTCGCATTTACCTATCAATATTTAACTTGTTTTATCATCTCACAGTATGTTTCACTAAAACTAGCACCTAAAAGGAGTCTAAAATACTGGATGAATCATAAAAGCAAATACCAGAGAGGAAAGTAGTATTTATATATATATATATACATATTAATTTATTAAACCTAATGCTATTCATACCTCTTTATTCCACCTCTGGTCATAATAGCATACATTGTATTACCCCATTTCCTAAGTAGTAGTAAATAATCATGAGTGACTGTGAATATAAAGAACACTATTCTATGCCACTGATTTTCATCTTACAGCAGCAAAGGGACCCTAGTAACTCATAAATATAATTTTCCTTTTATTACTTTTTTAAGTACATATGCACAGTGTTGTCAGCTCTCATGGTGTTGTCATGTCTATTAATAGATGTTTTACATCAATATCTAGCTCTTGAAAGAGATGATAATGTATTTCAAATTTCATTAAAGAGAAAAAAACAAACAAACAAAAAAAGTCTAACCTTAACAGCTCGAAACACCTAAGTAGGCCCCACCTCACAAGAAAGAATTAGAGCTTTTTGCTCTCTCTCAAATCTCATTGTTTTTAGACATTTGGGCACAGGGATGATGAATATTTGGGCACTTTTCCACTATATCACCAGGTCTATTTGAGTCGGAACTCTGACTTAATTATTCTTTATTGGATGCCTTCTTTATCTGTCAGTTACTTCCACAGATTTATTCATCTCCCATTCATACAGGTGTTATTTGTATGTCTCATGTCATGTGAGATGACAGTGCAGAGAAAATGAAAACACACAAACAACTCCTTTCCTCACTGTCTTTTTATTAGCTTATTGGTTCTCCAGCTCCATTGGAGCTGGAAGATTTTTATTTTTATTTTTATTTTAAATTCACAGGATGTCTTGTACTTCGAAAGCCCTTAGAGCTTCTGCGACTAATAAGGTAGCGAATTGTCTTCTAGTCTTTTAAATTTATTACAGTTGACTTTATGCCCTCTAGAAACCTATCTGAAACTTACATGGAAAATTTTAAAGATTAATAGGTAACTTTTTTTAGAACTTACGACTTATGTTTTATAATAGTAAAAAGCTTAACAAATTAAGAAAAAAGTGCATAGTACTCTATTTTTGGATTCATTTGTATATAAATCGTCAGAAAGAAGAAAACAATTCAGTAGCAGGGAATTTTCAATACACAGTATTACAATGGAACCATCTTACTATAGATTGTTACTCCCAATAAAAAGAGAATAAAACTCAATAAAAGGGAAAGTATGATAAAAAATAAAATCTTATGAGTATTTTTTCTGTGCTATCTTAACAAGTAGCATTACAATTTTTATTTTTAGACAACTAGAATGACTAAGGTAAACTTCATTTTCTCATAGGTCAATCCTTTCTTTCATACATAATTCTCATTTTATATGAAATTTTCTAACCATTTTATTAGATACAATAGCCAGATTGTCCTGTAGAAAGGACATCTGCTTTGTCAAGTAATATATTTAAACAAACGAACAATATTTCATTTTTTCTATTTGTATCATTGTAAATGCATACATATATGCATATACGTGCATATATACACACATGCATATATGTGTATACACACAAATGATCTTGTTTCAATGACACCTCAAGGCATTGCTATGGGAAGATTGTTTTCTTTACCCTTGACTTATGTTAAGAATTCCACTCAGGTTAGGGAAGATGGTTGTCTGATTGCCTGCCCTATTTTTCTTTGCCAGAGCAGAGTATGCTTATCTATTAAAAGCACTCCAGAGCTACATTAAGCTTGGACACCTGTGGAGCTTGTCAGCACAGGTTCTCATGCAGGTCACTGGTTGCTGGGGCAGCTTCAAGAACAGAATAGAAAGAACTATTTGATATGGGAAACACACATTTCTGGTTATTTATTTATTTATTTATTTATTATCAGCATCCTTATTAAAATTTCCCTTGGATAATGAAATGTAAAAGCTCTCTAGACAAACTTGGCCTTTGTGTTCAATTCTGTATTTTTTGTCATCTTTGGAACAATTACTTCTATTCTTGAATCACAGAAAAAAATAAATATTTGTAATGATTAGGATACCTATGTATCACCTCCAATTCTTCTTGGAGAGATCTCTTTGATTTCATGCTGTGACTGAAAAAAGGACAAACAAGGAGGAAAATGCAGGCAGTCTTTCCTCTAGCTTTCATTTTTAGCCAGAGTTTAGAAAAGAAAGCTCATAGACACAGATAATTGACCATCTGTGAAAAAAGGGGGATTGGAATATGAGCCATAAGAGAGGATTTGTCATGAAGCCATACTATGACTACAGATTTTTAGGGGTTTTACTCAGTTTTGCAGTCATACTTGCCTGGTGATCTCAGGCATCTGAGAAAATTCTTTGGATACCTAACACAGCTACATGTCTTAGTCAAGAGCCATAGGAAAGTTACGGTTTTCTAGAATGGAACCAGGCAGGAGAACTCTCAAAATCTAAATAATATATGAGACATTTATGTTCAGGAAACTCAATTGGTCCCCAGTAAGTTTTACTTCTCATTACTGTACTGCTATGTGATGGACATAACCCTGCGCTCAATTCAGGTGCTCAGGTAGAGGTGTTGATAGAAGTTGAGATTCTCAGTGACATCCTACCTGGCGCTAGAGGGTCCTCTGGTGGTGTCTCCAACAAATCAGTGTGTCAAAGCTGACACACTTATACAATTGTCTCAGCTTCTCTAGCACATCTCAGATAATACTAAATGCTTTGGCATGGACAGCTGCATCAAGCTGCTGAGTATAGCTGGTAATAGACTGTCCACTGTAAAGAAAGTAAAAATTGTGAGGATACAGCTATATTTTTTCAATATTTTATATGAAGATACTCTTTACCATTCTGAGTAACTTCTGCATAATAGTAGATGCAGGATATTAGACTCATTTCCTATAATTCTGGAACTTCCAAATTATTTCTTAACTGAATGATTTTATTAGCCTTTTGTACAAAAAGGTTACCAGGACAACCAGAATTTCTGTATTATCATGTAAAGATTAGTGTCTAAGTATTCCTGTTTTCAGGATATACTTGAAATGCTTAAAGTTTTTGTTTCACATATGTCTGCTGTTTTAAACCCTGGATATTTTAAAGAAAGAAACAAACAAAAACTATACATTTACTCATTAATGTATTTTCTTGCAATTTCCAATTAACATAAAACTCCTGCTTGACACTGTTCAAATGTCTTTGTAACAGACTTAGTTGTAGATAAACATTTATCCCTACAGATACAAACCATAGCAGATTTGTTTTTAGTCTGCACTGCATAACCCTGGTCTCATGCAATCACCTAAAATAGATTCAGTAACTTGCCAGCAAACATCATGCAGTTTCTGGCTAACATCTATATGACATTTCCTTGTTTTATACATCTGCTTCTTGATTCATTCATTTCAGGAAGCTTTTCACAAAATACAATTCCATGAAGTACGCAATGGAAAAATTATGATATAATAGAAGTGAATTCTCATTATCATCATGATATTGAACTTACTAATTTTGTTATGTAATTTTAAAAATGTTTTATTTAAACACTGAGACAGTTTGACCATTTTCCTTTACCTTACAAACAGTTTCTTTAAAGCATGGACACTACTGAAAAATTTTACTGATAAATATTATAAATATATAAATTGTAAGGATGTTCTATCTTGTTTTAGGCACTGAATCTGTCCCATTTGTTGTAGGCAATAAATATATATAATTTATATATCCTAACCACAGATTTATCTTCCGGTAAGATTCTTCAGCAAATGAATATATTTCTTTTTATAAGTGCTTGTCTCTAAGGGAGCTAACAGTTATACAGCAAGTGCAGTCAAGCATCTGGTGCAGGTTTTCTACCTGAATTTTACTGTGGCAGTATTGGTGCTTGCATCCATGATAAAGCTGAAGTTGTGTCAATGCTTATTTAATAAATAATTAAATAAATAATGTGTAATTTCTTTGTATATGCCTCACCTATATCTCCCTAGAAATAATAATAAAAAATAAATAATAATAATAATAATAATAATAATAATAAAAGCTGTTTGGAATATTGGAATAGCTGATTGTTGATCTTTTTGAAGAAAGTGGTGACTTCAGGGACCTCCTGCATTCCTATCTACTCCTAACTATCATGAAATTGTTAGTTAAAATTTAAGGTTTGCTATAAAGGTTCAAAGTATTAAGCAGTGACCACATCCAGGGCATGATATCTGTAGATGCAAAGGAAGGTCCCTATCAGATACTTACAACCAACTTTGCAATGAACTAATATAGAATCAAAAGAGAACAAATAGCTTGTAGGAAAAATGTTGAAAACTTCAGAGTTTGAGTAATGTACAGTATAACACAGAAAAAAACATAAGTATTAGGAGGCATTGCTGCTTTTTCCTTGACTAAAGATTCTTGTCCTTCTTCGCATGGCTCTCTTACAACCTTCCTTTTCTGTATAGTTTTTCTTCCCAGCCAACAGACTTGAATTTCAGCTGGAGGCTAGTCACTTTCTAAACAGTATTTAAGCAGCTTCCATGGAACAGTATTACTACGATGAGGTAAGGATGTCTAATGGTTTTCCCATTTTATTGTTTTTTTCGTGGCAATGTTTTGGTAGAGGGGGATCTGCAGGGCTGGCCTCTCTGAGAAGAGACCATGAACTGTCCCATGTCATATCAGAGTCAGGCTCCAGAGCTCCAGCCAGCTCCAAAAGGGACACACTGGCAGCCAGAGCTGAGCCAGTGAGCAATGCTCGCTGGGCCTCTGGGACAGCAGATTTAAGAAAGGGAAAAAGCTGCTGTGCAACAACAGCTGAAAGCGTGAGGAGTGAGAACCAGCCTGGCAGACACCAAGGTCAGTGCAGAAGGAGGGCAGAAGGTACTCCAGGCACAGAGCACAAATTCCTCTGCGGCCTGTGGAGAGGCCCCTGGTGGAGCAGGCTGTCTCCCTGCAGCCCATGGGTCCCACATGGAGCAGATCTCCACGCTGCAGCCCGTGGAGGAGCCCTCTCAGGAGCAGGCCCCGGGCTGGAGCTGCAGCCCATGGAGAGGAACCCATGCAGGAGCAGGGGGTCTTGGGGGAGCTGCCGCCCCTGGGGAACCTGTGCTGGAGCAGTTTGCTCCTGGGGGATGGACCCCATGGTACAGAGCCATGTGGGAGAAGTTCTTGAAGAGCTGCTGCCAGTGGGAAGCCCGCTCCAGATCAGTTTGGGAAGGACAGCATCCTGTGGGAGGGACCCCACGTGGAGCAGGGGCAGGGAGTGACTGTGAAGCAGTAGTGGACACAAAGCATTACGGACTGACTGCAGCACCCATTCCTTGTTCCACTGTGATGCTCAGGGGTAGGATGTAGAAGAAGATGGATGGGGGTGAAGGTGTTTTTTGTTTGCTTTTAGTTTCTCACTGGTCTAGCTTATTAATGATAGGTAATAAATCATATATAAATATATATTATAAAAAAATATATATTATAAAACAATAAAATTGTTTTGCCCACAACAATAATTGGTGAGTGAGGCCACCACATACATTAATTCTGAAAACACAATTGAAAAAATCACTGGGAGAGTTGAGAGCCATTATATATAAAAAGATAAATAACATTTTTTAACAGTCTTGATTTCTTTTGAACGGATCTGTTCTGAAATATGTAATGCAAATAGTTATATGACCTTATTAAAAAGTCTGTCTTTTTTTAAAAAGTCTTTTTAGTTGTATGTTTGGTTCTTCCCCTGAAGAATATCTCTTTGATTCTTTGGTATTTGTTGTTTATAAATGTCACGTCATAGTTCCTCATACTCTATTGTGAGAAATGTATTCACCTTCTATGACACTACACAAAAGTGTTTAGCACTCAACTAAAAAAGTGTTCATATTGAATTGGAGATGATGCATAATTCATACAGTCCAATTTAACATTTTTTTCTGGGCATTAGATGATAATTTAGAATAGGGCATAATTAATGGTTTCTGAGTTACTGACATTCAAGGTTGTACACAGTAATATTTAGAAAATGTACAAAACTATGCTTTCATAGATAATTTAATGCAGTGGGTACTCTGTGTCAGTCTTATGGTATATTAAATTGTACAGCATGTGTTTATGCTTTCCCCAGATACTTAGAAGACACTCAGCAATTCTAGCATGGAAATATAAGATGAAAAATGTGTTAACATCCCATCAGTAGGTTTTGACAATCTTGGCATTTCCACCTTGCCTGTGAGAGGAGTTCCAGACTGGTAGATTTATTTTATGCTTTTTTCCTTTTGTTTTTTACTACCTTTTCCTTTTTGCCTAATGATTTTACATATTATGTCATATACAGTTTAAAATCAAGGCCCAGGACAGAACTAAAGGAAATCTACCATGAAATACTAGTAGCAATCCTATTAAAAGCCTTTTAGCCTTGGCATTTTTAAAATAAGTCAAGATTCCACTCGTGTTCTGTCTTAGGTTCTATCATAATTTTTGTATGTGACTTTGGGAAAACAGTTTGGGGTCAATCTTTTCATATTGGGTATATGTCTGTTGTTCTTGTTTTTCTCAGGTAAAATGGTTATAACTCCTTGTACCAGAAAAAAGGGTGAGATTTTGCGTGTTTGGTATTCATTGACATCACATTGAACTGGGGCATCAGAAGTGATAACTCTGAGTCATAGTGGTTCCTCTTCTGGAAGCAGGAAGTCCTGTAGCAAGGATAAAACCTGGTACAAGTTTATGTAGGCTGCTGTGGCAACATGTTTTCATGTGCTGTTCATTTGACCCCGTTGCAACAGCAAGTCAGTGTGTAAGCAGCTTAGGTAGTAAGTGCTGCAGCTGGCCTAACTTATAATGAAGCTGAATGTATGTTGACTACACTGTATTACTGTTTTTAGTGAACAAAAAATTGTACTCTCTTCCACGTTTCTTGAGATACTAAGAACAGATTTAGGCAGTACCTATTTGGAAATATCAGATTAAAGTTCTTGTGAAATAACTACCATCAGCAAGTTTGGACAACCTTGACAGCTCAAGACAGCTTTACTCTAATTCCACAATTTTAAACCCATTTCAGTTAACTGTTTTTCATGTTGCTGCTAATGAATCCCACTGGCAGAGTTAAGAATTGTGTCCGAAAATACACTTACTTGTTATTCTCTATGGCTTTCTACTCTGGGATGGGGCAGGGGACAGAAAATGTTCTTGAAGAACAAAGCCTATTGTGCTTCATAGGTCAGGCAATCATATTGGTGTAGGGAGTGTCACTGATGCTCATTTTTCTTTCTGGAGACTCATTTATCTTCTAGGAGTCAACCCCTTTCTGAACTAGAGTCAACCCATTAGTGATTGTCATCAGAATGCTGCTGAGCTAGCTTGAATCTCCTATCTTCTTGTTTTACCAACTGTGATGAATGAAATGTATTTTGTGACAGTAAGGCTAACAATTAAGGGCTAAAACTGCTTTAGAGGTTTCCAGAAGAATTTATTTTCAAGTTGACTTACACTATTATAATCCATAGAATCTCAGAATTTATTTGATGACAAATGCTGCAGTCTTTATTCTACTCTCAAGCAAAAAACTGAAATGTCATGCTTTGTTTTTACTTCTCACATTGCATGAAAAAGATGGTTAACTGGAACATAATCATGTATGGATGCTGAGAAGTAGGTTGTGAGTGAAGCAGTAGTGGACATAAAGCGTTACGGACTGACTGCAGCACCCATTCCTTGTTCCACTGTGATGCTCAGGGGTAGGATGTAGAAGAGGGTGGATGGGGGTGAAGGTGTTTTTTGTTTGCTTTTAGTTTCTCACTGCTCTAGCATGGTAGTATTAGGCAATAAATTTTATTAATCTCCCTATGCTGAGTCTCTTGTCTATTTTGCCCATGGCTATAATTGTTGAGTGATTTCACTGTCCTTATCTCAACCCTTGAGCCCTTTCCATCGTATCTTTTCCCCCTTTTCCTTTGAGGAGTGGGAGTGAAAGAGAGGTTATGGTGGAGCTCAGCTGCCCAGCTGGGTAAAACCACCTCAGTCTTATGATGACATGCCCTTGTAAAAAGTCTCTCTCCATCTTTCTTATAAACCCCTATTGAGAGGCTGCAATAATTTCTCCCTGGAACGTTCTTCTTTCCAGGCTAAACAACCACAACTCAGCTTTTCATGGTAGGAGAGGTGTTCCAGCCCTCTAATCTTATATTTGTATTAATTAAAAATTAAATTTTATACTATATCTTTATAATATTATTATGTACAATAAATATACGTATGTTTTTGAGTACAAATACTTATTTTTCTGAAATGTTAGAAAATATACTCCAGATTTTTTGAAGATACCACATGTAAGCATACACATACACTTACACGTATATGTATATAGGCAGGCACAGACATGTAGACATTTTTTGCATAACCTCACAAACTTTTTGATTTCAGCTTCCTCAGTTTTAGACCATGCCACCAGCACAAAATAAATAAATAAATAAATAAATAAATAAATAGTGTTTCTTTCCCTGTTGTTCCAACTCTTATGTTGCCTACTAAACTATACCACAACAGCTGGGAGAGAAAGCTGATTATTGGAGAATAAAATATACTAGGGAAAGGAAATCCAGTTTAATTTTTTTTAATTTTTTTTTTTCTTTGAACAATCAGGAAGTTGTAATCTCTGAGCAACCAAAGGTAAGATGAAGCTTATAATGTAGGTAATCAAGGTAGGAGTTCAGATGAAGGAACATAATGAATTTGTCAAAAGCAACCAAAAATTAATTAAACAAATAAATTGACCGATTAACTCAGTAGTGGAAGTGTTTGAAGCAGTTATTATTATGTCTCATGTTACTCGCTAGATCTTCAGCCACATTTATAAATGTCACTTTTGACTTGACCCAACTTTGTTCCCATTTAAGTGGTAAGGAGTGACAGTGTCAGTCTTTTAACTGCAGAGAGGAAGTTTGGTCAGAATAGGAGTGACAGGTTCATTGTTGTGAAGCATACTCTGTGTCCAGTGAAGACAATATTTTGAGTTATTCTATACATTAAAATTTATAAAATACTTTTTACTACTCTTTTCTATGTAGCAAAGAATAAAAATGCTCTGTGTAGCCACCAAAGAGGTCATTCTGCTGTCCTGGTCAAGTTCCCAGTATAATTTTTATATATATATATATATATTTTTTTTCTAGTTGGGAGGAAAAAAGTCCAGGCACAAATACAACAAAACTTCTTAAAGACATGGCTCATAACAGTATAGATTGGCAGTGAGAAAGGAAAATGATGCAAAAGAAATTCCCAGTCCATGAGAAATCTTCCTTAGCAGCCTTCTGTATTAGAATATAGGCAGTGAAAATAAGGACAATGAAGTCTGCCTAAAATTAACTCTGATGTAACAACAAGAGAAATGAATTGTAGAAATCTATGGCTTTGCCCTAAGGAGAATGTTTCACCAATCTCATGACATTTAAATTAAATATAGAGGCTGTCAGTTTAAATGTCCCAGCTGATGTCAATTACTGATATAAAGCAAAAAGACAGAAGAGGTCTTTAAGATACTTAGGAGTCAAGCATTAAAGGGTTTTATGGGCAAAATACAGTATCTTGAAATGTACTTGGAAAAGAATGGGAAGAGAGAGAAAATGTTTAAGGACTGGTGCAATGCTTTCTTGCCTGTAAAACAATACTGGAAGGGAAACAAATGTAATTATTATTTTTTTTTTCCAAAAATATCCCTTTCCTGTGGTTTTCAGGTGCAGATTTAGCTCAGTTCAGTTGTATGCATCTGTAAGTGGTCCACAAGTGGGTCAAGTAGCATTTGATAAAGAAAAAGAACAACACATATTTGCAACCAGACTACATTCATTCTGATAAAAGCTCTTTCAAACATTGAAGTATTTCAAGTAATAAGACAAATTGAATAGAATTACTTCAATGCACTTCTGAAAATATGTTTTCTTATTGTTATGTAATTAGGCTACTATGACTACTTTTTGTTTGCATCCACAGCTTCTCTGGACAACCTGTTACAGTGCCTCACCACCCTCTGAGTAAAGAATTTTTGTCTTCCTTATATCTAATCTAAATCTTTTAGTTTAAAGACATTACCCCTTGTCCTATCACTACACTCCCTGATAGAGTCCCTCTCCAGCTTTCTTGTAAGCCCCCTTTAGGTTTTGAAAAGTTGTTATAAGGTCTCCCTGGAGCTCTCTTCTACAGGCTCAACAACCCCAACTCTCTCAGCCTGTCTTCATAGGAGAGGCACTCCAACCTTCTGATCATCTTTGTGGCCCTCTGTCCTTCTTGTGCTGGGGCCCCCAGAGTATAACACAGTACTCCAGGTGGGGTCTCATGAGAGTGGAGTAGAGGTGGAGAATCATCTCCTTTGACCTGTTTGTCATGCTTCATTTGATGCAGCCCACGATATGGTTGGCTTTCTGGGCTGCAGGTGCACATTGCTATCTCATGTGGAATTTTTCATCAACCAACATCCCCAAGTCCTTCTCCTCAGGGCTTCTTTCCATCCATTCTCCACCCAGCCTGTATTGCATAAAATCATAGAATATCCTGACTTGAAAGAGACCCACAAGTATTATTGAATCAAACTCCTGGCTCCACGCAGGACCACCCAAATATCAAACCATATTTCATATTTCTCTGGACCCTTCCCCATCTTCACAACCCTCTTTTGGACACTACCTGTTAGTTTTCTGTCCTCCTGATGTTGTGGTGCCCAAAAACACGTACAGTACTCAAGGTGAGGCCACATCACTGCAGAGTAAAGCACTTCCCTTGACTGGCTAGCAATTACATGCTTGATGCACCCCAGGATATGGTTAGCCCTTCTGGCTGCCAGAGCACACTGTTGACTCACATTCAACGTGCCATTAACCATAACCCCAAGATACCTTTCTGTGGGGCTGTTCTCCAGCCTGCCATCCCATAGTCTGTATGTGTATCAGAGGTATATCTGTAAGTATATCCAGGGTTGCAACATTCCCAGGTGCAGAATCCGGCACTTTCTCTTGTTAAACTTTGTGTTTAACAATTTATTTATTTATTTATTTTTAATTTTGGGGGGGATTGCCCCAACTCAGGTGCTGGACCTTGCACTTGTCCTTGTTGAACTTAATGAGGTTCACACAGGTCCACCAGTTTTCTCAGGATCCATGAATGCATCTCATCCAGTCCCATGGACTTGTGCACCTTCAGGTTCCTTAGGTGGCCTCAAACCTGATCTTCTCCTATGGTGGGTGGTTCATCATTCTAATAGTCCCTTCCTTTGCCTGCTGGGACTTGGGCTGTGTGGCTAGAGCACTTGCTGATGAAGGTAGAGGCAAAAAAGTCTCTGAGTCCCTCAGCCTTTTCCATATCCCATAGCCAATTCTCCCATTTCCTTTTGGAGAGGGCCTACATTTTCCCTACTCTTCTTTTATCACCAACTTACCTATAAAAGCCTTTATTGCTGTCCTTGACATCCCTTGCCAGACTGGCTTTAGCTTTCTTAACCTGATCCCCGGCTTCTTGGACAGTTTCTCTGTGTTCCTCCCAGGCTACCCATCCTTGCTTCCACTTTCTGTAAGCCTTCTTTTTCTGCTTGAGTTTAGCTAGGAGCTCCCTTTTCATTCATGCAGGCCTCCTGGAATTTTTGCCTGACTTCCTCTATATTGGGATGCATCACTCCTGAGTTTGGATGTTAACCAACTTTCTCGGGCCCTTTTCAGGGACTCTTCAGGGCTTTTCCCCACTGTACTAATTAGCTCCCTGAAGAAGTCAGAATCTGCTCTCCTGAAGTCCGGGGTAGTAAGCTTGCTGTGTGCCCCTCTTACTGCCCTCAGGATCCTAAACTCCACCATTTTATGGTCACTGCAGGCAAGGCTGCCCTTAAGGTTCACATTCCCCACCAGCCCTTCCTTCTGGTGAGAACGATATCCAGCATAGTTCCTCTCTCTGTTGTCTCCTCTATCACTTGAAGAAGGACGTTATCAACAACACATTTCAGGAACGTTCTGGATTGCTTACACCCCACGGTGTTGTCCCTTCAACAGATATGGAGGTGATTGAAGTCCCCCATGAAGACCAGGGCTTGTGAACATGAAGCTGCTGCTATCTGTCTGTAGAAGGCCTCATTCACTCAGTCTTCCTGGTCGGGTGGCCTGTAGCAGACACCTTCTACAGTGTCACCTTTCCCTGCCCTCCCTTTAATCTTCACCCATAAGCTCTCAGTCAGTTCCTCATCCAAGGCAGAATTCCATGCACTCTAGCTGGTTGTTGACATAGGGGGTGACACCCACTCTATTTCTGGCTTTAGCGCTTTTTTAAAGTGCTAAAAAGTTATCATTTTTCCCATATGTATAGCATTGTCCATTGGTATGTGCTTAATAAACCTGCTTATGAATTAACATCTCAATTTTCCAGATGAGAAACTTAAAACGCAGATAAAATCCCATATATATTTTGATTTCTATTATCCAAGTCCAAATGAAAAAATAAACAAACAAACAAACAAAACAAACAAACAAAAAAACACAGAACTTTATTTCTCCATTGCAATTACATCGTTGAATAGATATCTGAAATGAAATGAAAAATCTCTTCAAATTTCCATACCCTGACATATCTATATCAGAAGCCATTCAAGTTTAAACAATGTTAAAATATATTTCAATTTCCTAATCTGTGAATTAGTGAGTCTTGGTTGTTAATTATCTCTGTTCATTTTATTTAGGTGACTAGAGGTCACTGAAACATTTCTTTCCTCAAAAAAATGGTGTTGTCTCCATAGTATAATTCATGGTCACGTGTCCTTTCAATCAATTAATTAAATTAATGAGACTTCACTGCTTTCACCCATGCACCCTTAATTAAAAAGGCAGAGGAGAGAGGCAGAAAGAAATAATATATGGCACTACTAGTGTTGTGCCCAAGAGATCTATTTAATAACAGCTCAAGCTAATTTATTGTCAATAAAGCCTAGTCATTCTCTCAAACTGCATAGGATCGTATGGATAACCTGTGAACTTTATAAAGTTTCTTAACTATTCTCTGCATCATCTTGATGAATAAACATTCTACCTTCAGTAGCAGTAAGGTGGAATATTCAAAAGCCACAATGACAAACCTGGATTTAATCATATCAGCGCATATCTTGAACAGAAGTCACAATATCTTGCCAATCTTCATTGCTGCTGATGAGTTTTGGGTAGCTAAAACTATGTGCAGATAGAGCAAAGCATGTATTCTTCAGGGAAATACACTCACTTAAATGTATTGAAGAAAATATTTACTCAACATGTAATTTAGTTTGTTTCTAACTGAATCATTTTCTGAGGTTGTTGGTGTAACCTAAATAAAATAATAAATTTAGCAACCAAAGGAAAGAGCTAAAAATGTATATATATATATATGTTTATTATTAAACATATATATATATTTATTATTATTATTATCATTATTATTATTATCATCATCGTGAACAATAAGCAAGTGTGAGGATCTGGAATAAAACAAATGATAGCTGGAGTGTTTGAGAAAGTCAAATGAGTGACTTCTCTTAAATTATTGTCTTTTCCCCTCCTAATTTCCTGACTCTTAAGAGAAATGAGGGTTCTGCACAAACACTACTGCACTCTGTCATATGCACATACGATCATCCTGAATAAATCCTGTAGGGAATCTACTGGGAGACTGATTTTAAGCCCTCAACAAGATCCTTCAAGACACCTAGTACACAACAGCAGGGAGAAGTCAGTGGTGGCATGTGGCATAACCGTGAAGGCACATATAAGTATGAACAGAAAAAAAGCAGCTAGAAATGACAAGTCTTTTATTTACAAATATCTAAATTATCTGACCTTGCCAGCGGTTCTGTGCATGCAATTGTATCTAAAGAAATACTCAAATTTTATTCACAAGAAAAAAATATTAATTCTTGCTATCTCAAAGCTTTATAATAGAGTAAGTTCTTCCTTTTAAGGACAGCATAATCGGTTTAGGTCAGCCCTGGTGATGTCCCCTCCCCATCAATTGCCCACCCCCAGCCTGCTGGCTCTTGGGGGCTTGGAGGGAGTTCTGATGCTGTGCCAGCACTATGCAGCAATAGACACAAGACTGGAGTGATACCAGTGCTGTTCCAGCTACGAGTGCAGAGCACAGCACTGTGTGGGCTGCTGCAGGGAAAGGTGACTCCATCCCAGACAGACCCAACACGACGCCCCTCCAAAATGATACAGATTCTAGGTGTTTATTATCTCAGATATTGCATGATTATTTGTCAGTATTTAGGTCACAAAATAGTACTAGATAGGTAGAAAAATGGATAAGTTTGATGTTCAAAATATATAAATGAATGACTTTATGCTCTTTTTCCCAGTGCTGGCCTTAGACTGAGACATTTATGCAGTTATTCACTTGAGCTTTTATAAGGAGCTGTTCTGTTCTCAATCTCTTCAGGTGTTAATTTTGTATTTAAAATGTAATTATGATATTCCTAATCCCAGGTGCATTATTTTCTCTTAGTTGAGGATCATAAAATGGGAAGAGTAGGGGACAGCACAATTCTATTTTTTAAATTAAAAACTTGGCAAGTCACCTTTTAATAGATTTATATATGCACAGGGATTTATATATATGCAGTAAAGACATAAAAGTGGAGACAGCAATTAAGAATTATCCTATGGGATATTATTACGTGAAGCCATCCTTTCCCCATTTGTAAAAAAGCTGTGTTTCCTATCAGATGTCAAACAGCCTAAGCATCACTGTCAATAGGCTTTAAAGGAGCAATCACTCTGAAAGTCATGGACAGCTCTATGCAGGATTGGATCCTAGATGCAATGAATCATGTTCTCAGATTTCAAATTATGCTCAGCGTCATAAAGGAAAACTAAGATGAAAATAATGTTATTGTTCTACATGTGGGCAAAAGACAGAAGTGTTGGTAAGGCAATGAAAATTCAGCCCTGGAACATCTCTATCCAGGGAACTGACTGGAAGGGGAGGACTCATCAAAAATATATTTGATCAAGCTAGCTACCCTAGGATAAATTATTCAGCAAAAGAATATGTTCAAAATACCAAATGCTTTTGTTTCTTAAAAGATAGCTGGATGGCTATAAAATGTTGAATAAAAACCACAAAGTGCCTAGGACAGGGGATGGGAATCACATTTTATGTTTGAACAGATGACCAACTTGTAAATTTAGGCTATGTGAGGCAAAATATAACTCAAGAAGGCAGAACAGGATTCTACTTTTAACATATTTGGGATTTTTAAATAAGTATTTAATTAGTCTTTTGTAAGCATTCTATGTGATATGTCAGAAAGGTAAAAGCAACCAGTGACATTTGAGACAATGATAATTTCAGGAATTGTAAGTGAAGAGATAATATCTAGTAAAGCATTAGTATAATGTTGATGCTCTTAGGCTGAGAATTGCTCTGACCTTTATGAAGATTACCATGGCCAAGAATAAGAATAAGAATAAGAATAAAAGAATTGAAATGCATGCATATAATTAAAATGCTAGTAAATTCAAAATGGGGACAATAATAAATATGTATGTATTATTATTTTTATTTATTTTAGGAGTCAGCCTCAATCTTTATTTAGGAATGCTTAAATACTTGGTTTGAGTGGTTTATATCTCTATATCGATATATTTGATGCCTCTTCTTTCTTTAAAGTGCCTTACACAAATGACAACCTTCTTTGACTGTTTTTTCATACAGCCAGGATACTTGTATTCAGAAAGGCACCTGTAGTAATTCTGAACAGTAAATAGTTGTACGGGGAGTTAATAAAGAATTGTGAAGTGTGGTACAGATATAATAAAAGATTATATCACAATAGATAAAAAGCACAGCAATGTTTTTCTCCCTGGGATTTTGAAAAGGACTTGACTTCATTTACAGTGTTAGGTACTTTAATCCTCATTCTTTATTCACTGTAATAAATAAATCAGTAACAAATTTACTGAGTTAACTGATGAGAAATATTCATATTTTAGACTATATTAACTCCCAAACTTCTCTAGGGGTAGATCAGTTGTGTCAAACTGAGGTCATTTCTACAATCTTTAGTAACATAAAAAACACATATGCTTACAAATGGAATAATATCTGCTTACTCCTGTTACATGGAGAACAAAAGACTTTTTGCTCAAGATTTATTTTTTTTTTTTCAAAATTCAGTCTCATACTTTCCCTGAAATGATTTGTTGCTTATATCTATCAGATCCAGCATCATCACATTCAGTATTTAGCTCAGGGAATAACATTTTGGAGTCTAGAGTTGTCTTAGAGCTCTCTTTTGGTCACTGAGAGAAATATACCTTTGCAGGAGACATTTTTTAGTATTCTCTTGGATTTCCCTGTGGAGTTATTGCTGCAATAATGCCAGTGCATAGTATGTAAAATAAAGTGAAATGAGTCCATGTGACAGAGGTTAGCAAACATATTTATTTTGAAGCTTTAAGAGCACTTGGCCTATACACATTTAGGTCCATAGGTTCTTACTGTGCAAAACAATGCCACACTACTACCTTCAAGGGAAGTACAGGCATGTTGGCTTAACACTTCCTTTAAAAGCAACTAAAGAAGGACATTTCTCCAGAATTTCTAAACACCAATGACCTGGCCCAAACAGCAGCTTTGATGGGTGGGCAAATATTTAAATGTTCTGAATAACACTGCTGAGTGATCACTGAACGTATGCGGTCAGTGCAATGCCTCCAGAACATGTGGAGCATATTGTATCCATGCTGGCCATCTGTGCAGCTCATGGGCAAGTGCTCAACCACATCCCAGTGTAAGAGACTAACTGTATGGGCCTTGTACATCACATACGCTCAGCTTTCCTGAAAGAAAGCAACATTCACAGCAATGGAAGGAATACTTCTCAAATCACTTGATGCAGTTACACCTGTGTTAAAACCTCTTGTCCCCACAATTAGTTTGGACATCATTATCTACTTGTTCATGAAAAAGCATCATACAGCAAAGGCTGTTCTATAGGCTAAGAATTACCTTCTCTTTAGTTCAAATCTGTTTTTCTGCTTCTCCTAAGTTAAGCAGTCCAAATACATAAGACTTTCCTCGCTTGGAATCCTTTGCATATTTCTAAATATTTTTTTTTTTAATTATTATTATTTAATTTTTTTTTAGAGATGCTTTCTGGACACATGCAGAAAGTGCGGCAGGAAGTTGTATTGCCATGGACTGAAATCTTGCTTTTCAGGATAGGCTGCAAAGAACCTTTGTCTCATTTTCAGCATTGTATTTGCAACCAGACCTTTGTGATTTTGTCCCTGATTGCTTGGACAGTGGAGTTTCAGTGGAGAAGTTTTGAAAAGCCTGAAAATGAGCTGACAATATATCATTAATGTATCTTGAGTGTTGCACTGCCTTCTGGATCTATTCAGAATGAGGTCTTTCAGTGTGATAGAAGATGATTTGGGTGACAGTTCTCCCCTCACAAAGTTCTCCTGGTAGAGTCACATCCAGACCAGTGCTATAAATGTGGTGTATACATATGGCTACCACAAGGCATGGAGGGACAGGTAAGTAACTGCTCTTGAGAACAAAATGAGGATATCCCCTACATGCAGTGCAATCAGTGATATCAGCTGGTAACGTATTAAATTGATGAAAGCTAATTTATTAAAAGATAGATAAAATCAAGTTCTTAAAAATAGTATCCTAGACATAAAGGAAGATTTACTTCTAACCTCACATTTATCCCTTCTTGTGGGACTGAGTTTTGTTTCCTTCTGTTTCAGCTATGAATCATAGAATTATAGAAAATACCTAATTGGAAGGGACACACAAGGGTCATCTAGTCCAACTCCTGGCACCACACAGGTTTGCCCAACCATTCAGACCATATGACTGAGAACATAGTCCAAACGCTTCTTAAACTCCAACAGGAGTGCTGTGACTATGTCCCTGGGGAGCCTGTCCCAGTGTGCAACCCTCCTTTCAGTGAAGAACCTTTTCCTGATATCCAACCCGAACCTCGCCCTTCACAGCTTGAATCCATTCCCTTGGGTCCTACTGAAATTTTACTGAAATCCAAAAAGATTACATCAACTGGCTTCTCTTGATCAACTAGATGGATGATCTTGTAATAAAAGGACCTTTGCTGGTCAACATAATTTTCAAAAAATAAGAAATCTTTATCTACAACTCCTATAAGAAACAAATCTAGTTGCAAAACAAAATGACCCTTTGTAATCCCATGATTCTTGCTTACCAAGACTTTATTACCTTGGAACTGTTTTGTGATTCTTATCCTAAGGTATTAGTTTGAAATATTAGATGGAAAGGTTCTGGAATGGAAGTCACACCTATGGGATTCTGCCCACTATGTTCACTTATTCCTCTTGAAATGAAAAGGAAAGGAAAGGAAAGGAAAGGAAAGGAAAGGAAAGGAAAGGAAAGGAAAGGAAAGGAAAGGAAAGGAAAGGA
>NC_048893.1:152443019-152447698 GCF_011077185.1 Oxyura jamaicensis
ATTGGCCCATTTGTCCATACTGCCCAGGTCCCTCTGGATGACCTGGTTTATCAAGCACTCCTCCCAGTTTCTGTCATCTTCAAAGTTGCTGAGGATATACTCTGCTCCATCATCCAGATCATTATCTTCAATGATCATATTGAACGTGCTATGTATTTGAAAATCATTGTAATAGGATTACTGTGGATGTTATCACTGTTGCATTATTGGCTGAAAACCTAAATGCAAGGGGTAGCCCATATGAAATGTTCATTGGGTTTTGAATATGAAGTCATATGTAGAATATTAAAATTATTAGAAAATTGAAACATCTGAATATTAAAAAATGAAGAAATAACTTAAAAAATGACAGGCACACAAACAAATATGTCAACCAAAACTACACAGCATCTTGATGGAGATGTTCTGTAATATGCTATCGATCTAAGGTATCACGGGACAAACTAAAGGGGTAGAAGAGGACAGAATACTATGACCTATCTTTTCTATGGTGGATTTTATTAAGCAAAAAATAAAGTGTCTGTTCACACTCTCTTAATGGATTTAAACCATTGGATCAATAGTAAAGGATAAAACTAAACCACTTAAGAAGGTATTGCATTAATAAAATCCCTCTCACCTGTCTCTGTAAAAGAGGATAAACAGAGCAGAGTTTCAGGGGGTGATTAAGAGAGCATCAGGTTGCAGTGACAGGCTTAAAGGGGACAAATTAACCTTTGCTGTACATGGAGATAAGGCAAAGGGCTGTGAGGCTGAGAACATATTACAAGCTTTTACAGAAAGATTAAAGAGGGTGTTTTTTTTTTTGTTTGTTTGTTTTAAGATACTATGGGGATATCATATGACAAAATATCTCGAGGCTGTTTATGTAACTAATAAAAAAGATGGTAAACTGCTGTGCTAGAGCCTCAGGGCTGCTTGTTGATCTTATTTATTGCAGCCAGAATTATACTTGATTCATAGCTGTTCTTGTATTCATTTTGTAGAATACCCACTGGGATGTGTGGGGAAAAATGTGGAGATTCAGTATGATTTCATTGCATTTTAATAATAAAATGTATTAGATGTAATACTCTTATGAGCTTGTTAGTTTATAAATACGATCCTCCCTGTCCCAAGCTTCAGTGATTGAATCCCTTATACCCATGTCTTTGAGCATTTTTATTTTTTTTTAGTAGGGCAACAAATCATAGAATCATAGAATATCCTGAGTTGGAAGGGGCCCACAAGGATCATCGAGTGCAACTTCTGGCTCCACACAAGTCTACCCAAAAATTCAGACCATATGACTGAGAGCAGCATAGTCCAAATGCTTCTTAAACTATGACAGTCTTGGTGTCATGACTACGTCCTTGGGGAGCTTGTTCAAGTGCAGGACCACTGTCTTGGTGAAAAACCTTTTCCTGATATCCAGCCTGAACCTCCCCTAACGCAGCTTGACTCCATTCCCTCCGGTCCTATCACTGGTCACCAGAGAGAAGAGATTGGTGCATGCCCCCCTGACCCCCCTCATGAGGAAGCTGTAGACCGCAATGATGTCTCACCTCAGCTTCCTGTTTTCAAGGCTGAACAAACCAAATGACCTCAGCCAATCCTCGTATGTCTTCCCCTCTAGTCCCTTCACCATCTCTGGACACTCTCCAATAGTTTCATGTCCTTTCTGTATTGTGGTGCCCAAAACTGCACACAGTACTTGAGGCGAGACTGCACCAGCACAGAGTAGAGCGGGACAATCACTTCCCTCGACCAACTAGTGATGCCATGCTTGATGCACCCCAGGTTACGGTTGGCCCTCCTGGCTCCCAGGGCACACTGCTGGCTCATATTCAGCTTGCTATCAACCAAAAGCCCCAGATCCCTCTCTGCGGGGCTGCTCTCCAGCGTCTCATTGCCCAGTCTGTATGTATAGCCAGGGTTGCCCCTTCCCAGGTGCAGAACCCGGCACTTGCTCTTGTTAAACTTCATGCGGTTGGTGACTGCCCAGCTCTCCAATCTGTCCAGTTCTCTCTGCAAGGCCTTTCCACCCTTGGCAGAGTCAACAGCTCCTCCCAGTTTAGTATCATCAGCAAACTTACTCAAAACACCTTCTAGTCCAAAACATTTATGAAAACATGGAAAAGAACTGGCCCTAAAATGGAGCCCTGGGGGACCCCACCGGTGACTGTCTGCAAGCCTGATGTAAACCCATTTACCATAACTCTTTAAGCCCTACCTGTCAGCCAACTGTTCACCCATAGTCTTATGTTTTTATCTGGATGTGTTTTTATCTGTATTCTGACATTTATTCCAGTAAGATCCTATGAGAAACTGTATCAAAAGCTCTACTTAAATCCCAAAAGATCACATCAGCTGGCTTCCCTTGATCAACTAGATGGGTGATCTGGTCATAAAAGGAAATTAAATTTGTTAAATAGGACCTACCCCTTGTGAACCCATGTTGGCTGTGATTTATGACTGCATTGTCCCCCGTGTGCATTTCAGTAACTCCCAGGATAATCTTCTCCATAATTTTACCAGGCACTGACATGAGATTCACAGGTCTGTAGTTACCAGGGTCTTCTTTTTTGCCCTTCTTGAAAATTGGCACAACATTTGCCAGCTTCCAGTCAACTGGGATCTCTCCAGATTCCCAAGACTTTTGAAAAATAATTGAGAGAGGTCCCGTGATCATGTCAGCCAGCTCTATGAGCACCCTGGAATGAATCTGGACTCATGGACTTGTATGGATCCAGGTGGAACAGCAAATCCTGTACACGATCAGGGTTGGCTGGGAGTTTATCATTCCCAATGTCATGGCCCTCCAGCTCAGGGCACTTGGGGTCCCGAAGCCCATCATTAGTGTTGAAGACAGAGGCAAAGAAGGCATCAAACATCTCTGCTTTGCCTATGTTCTTGTTTGTGAGATGATCATCCCCATCAAGTAGCAAACCTATGTTTTCTCTGGTCCTACTGTTCGCATATTTTAAAGCCCTTTTTATTGTCTCCCACAGACTTGGCCAGCTTCAACTCTAATTGTGCTTCGGCTGCACAAATTTTCTCCCTACAAATGCAAACAGCATCCCTGTAGTCCATCTGTGTTGCCTGGCCATGCTTCCAACGGCCATACACTTTCTTTTTATGCCTAAGCTCCAGAAGAAGATCCCTGGTCAGCCAAGCCAACCTTCTGCCCTGCCTGCTTGACTTCCAATATTTTGGAATTGTCTGATTCTATGCTTTCAGAAGGCAATACTTAAAGATTGACTAGCACTGATGGATGGCAATGCCTTCAAAAGCAGTTAATAAGAATATGAAACAGTTTCTCTACAAGGAGTAAGTAAGTAGGCTAGAACTCTTCAGCTTGGAAAAGAAATGACTGGGGGTGGAGGGAATGACAGAGCATGTAGAGAACTGATCTGTTGTTCTCTGTCCCTTGACAGCAGAAGAACTATCAGGCATCAAATGAAGCTGTCAGCTGTCAGGTTCAAAACACATTTACAGACAGACTATGCATCTGCTTGACACAGTGTTGTGGATGATAAAAATGTAAATGGACTCAAAAGAAGACTATAAAAACTCCTGTTGGAAAAATCTATACAAACCCTTTCTGCCTCAGGTAGTCTCGTAGGCTAGAAGTATTACAATAAGCTTTTTTTTTTCTTCTTCTTCTTCTTTTTTTTCTTTTTTTTCTTTTTTTTTTTTTTTTCTGGACTTTTACTTATAGTTGCTGTTGGAAACCAGCTGGTGTGCTAGCTTAACCTTTGGTTAATCTTGTTTGATGTCTTAGTATCAATTGCCCCAGTGATGCCAAAATCTACAAAATCTAACAAGACATCTACCAACAAAGAATGAAGATGACAATGAAAGCATTTATCAAGAACAAACAATATTCCTCTTTTTTCTCCCCTCTGAGCTGCCTTGGGTAAAGCATTTCAGCTAAAGTTATCTTCAACTCTTCAACTCACTTTATTCCTATGAAGATGAAAATCTGTGGTCTAATGCAGGTAACTTTTTTTTTTTTTTTTTTTTTTTTTTTAAATCAATAACGTTGCTTTGTAGGAATTTGATAGATTAATGATACAGAATCCATGGAGAAAGAAAGCACGCATCTTATAACTTCAACCGTAGATGACATAAGAGAGTAGAATCCTAGAAAATTGGCTCATTGGCGAGCAGTGGGCATGATGTTCAGGCCGACTGGAGGCTAAAAGTGCAGATATTTACATGTGAGTCTAAGTTGTGGTCAACAAAGAACCACTGAATTCATCCTTGAGGAGTTAGGGAATGATTCCACCAACAGGAGCTTTTCCATACCTAAACAAAAGCATCTCATGTCATTTGAAGTACTCAGTAGCATTTTCCCAGGGAAGGCAGAGATGCAATCTTCATCTAGACCTGCAACAGATGTGCATTTATGATAATCAAACTTTATGCATCTAGTGCATATGTATATACCAACATTATTGTACCCCAAATAAAGGTATTCTAAATCCCATCCTGAACTTCTGGAAGAAATTCACAGAAAGAGCAAATTTACCTAGTAACATAACCTGTTCTATTTTGTGATTCTAGACCCCTCTCATTGGGTCATTGCTGTGCATCAACTATGATGTATTCAGCAAAATCTTTCTTCCAGCTTTTTGGAAAATCAGATATAGATAGATAGATAGATAGATAGATAGATAGATAGATAGATAGATAGA
>NC_048893.1:152447708-152470539 GCF_011077185.1 Oxyura jamaicensis
AGATAGATAGATAGATAGATAGATAGATAGATAGATAGATAGATAGAGGAAATGCAAATATTTGCAAATAAATATAAAAATAAGCAAAACCTTAAAAACTATAAAGATATATAGTACACTTGTCTGACACAAATTTCACTGTGATAACATATAATCTATTTTCATATTTCACAATTTATTACAAATAGTTTTAATATATTTAAAATATTTAATATATTTAAAATTTAAATGTGTAATGAAAATGTAATTTTTTCTGAAAATGAACTAAGGAGAGTTGTAGTTGTTTCTGGTAGGTTAGAATAAGCCATAACACATTCAAAATGAAATAAAGACAAATATAAAAGCCAGCTAATGATTCTGTAAGCCATTTGTAATTAAATATACATTTCTTAACTAAAGAGAATGCATTAGTATATGTTAAAATGTTAAAATTAATCTTTTTTTGAAAGTCTTATGCCTGTTTATAAATAAACTTTTCATAAGTCATTGGCAGACAACCATTTAAGTGACTTCCGTCACTTAAAAAGTATTTCATATATATGTCTATTATATTCTGTAGTTACAGCAAAATTGTTTCTCATATAATTTTTGTAAATGACATAATTATTTGGAACAAATACTCCTTATTTTAAGAGGTACATATGAAACAGTATAACTTTTTTTTTTTTTTTAATCTTACAATGAAGTTAATATAGTTGTAATTTGAAAGCAAGTATTTTTTTCTGTTGTAAGTTTCATGTTATGAAGCCAATTTTCCACTTCTGAAGGATACAAGAAATGATGATAAATTTTAAGATTGTGATCTCAAGAAACTGTGGAATATCTCCATCTGATTAGTTACAAAAATGCAGTATGTTTGTAACATTCTTTACTTGAACATACCATGTTTCCTTGCCAAAGTAATAAAAACACAATTGTAAAGCTGTTGAGAACAATGGAAAATGATGATATAGAAGTCTGGAAGATGTCACATTTTATTAGGTGACTTTGCTGAATATACACCGAAGTTCCTGTTCTCTTTTTATGGCATATTATAATTTATAACTGTTACAGTTATTTACTATAGATATTGTACATTAGTAGGACTGGATAAGTGTTTTATGGATTACAGTGTATGCAGAATTCCAGAAATTGGATGCTGTGCAAATGCTTCACGAATATATTTCTTTGATATGGTTGCCTGTCGTGGGGCATAAGTCTTTTGTTCTGATGAAGCCCTTAAAGTGTCAAAATATGGTTTGCAAGGCCACACTTATGAGGCTCTGCAAAATAAATAAATAAATGAACAAATAAGGGAATAAATAAATAAATAAATAAAGGTTTAGCTGACAGAGCAGCAGCCTGCTTCTAACCAACACAAGTGTCCTGAAAATAAGACTGAGGAACTTGCAAAAAGTTTCTAAGAACCATTATATGTTATGCTACCAAAAGGTACCATACCTTATGCTTATTGCATATAAGATTTAATATTACCCAGTGAGTTGCTTTTGGTTGTTATTTTCCATTTTCCACTTTCTTTCCAGAGTCATTTTTATGTTTGTTTCAGGGACTCTGTTATAAAAGCCTTGGTTCTAACACAATAAGGCAAAGAAGACTGAAGTGAGGTTTGTATATTTTGAGAAAGATGTTTCTCTTTTATAAAAAATAGTCACAATTTTAAAAAAATCAACAACAACAACAACAACAAATTCAAACTTGGTTATCACACAAGTGCAAAATGTATTTTTTCCATGGCACTGGAAGCTGTGGAAGCCCAGACACTGTTAGCCCTACACGTTGTTAAACATGGCTGGGCGTTTTACATATTTCAGTCATTTTTAATAACAACAATTTACTCATTGTAGCATGAGAACTCTTCAGATTCTCCACTTCTAGTTCCCTTGAATAAATTGCACCTATGATCTTGCTCTCAACATATTCCATCAAAATTATGTCTTCCTAATTTCCCACTTCCTATCTCACATGGCCACTGAAAGAAAAAAATGTGGGGGATTCTTACATTTTCTGTTGCCCTCTGAAAAATGCACAGGAATTGACACTAATACCTATCTTCTGTAGGATATAGAACATAGTATATAACTTCATTTTCAGCCCTCCCTCAGTAGAAGACTGCAAATTAAATGGTATCAAAGGGATACCCAAGAATTTTATTACCAGTTTCACCAATACTTTTTTTGCATTATGATTTCTTTTTCATTTGTACTATGACAGCAGTTTGGAAAAATAACTTCATATTTTTGCATCTCTTTAGACAGCTTGGACAGTCTATATATCTCTGACTTATGAATAATGGGATTTTTACTTAAATTGCTCTTTCCAATGGGAAGATATAACAAATGCCGAAAATAAACATATGTCTTAGCTAAGTCTGTAGCTACTTGAATCCTAGAGAAGTGTGGAATCAATGTAAATTTGTAGGGTCTTAATTATGGCATAATTTCATGCTCAAATTCTATAGCATCCGGCATTGCTGCGACTACATTACAGCCCTTTTATTATGCCTGCGTGGCAGAAGGTGTTAAAAAATAATAATCAGGTATTTCTATTATTTGAAGTGATTCCTTTTTTAGAGAAGAACACATCTGAAAAGAACTCAGATTGACTGAGCTCCTTTTTAATGCAGATGAACAGGAATTATTTGAAGCATATGTAGGGTGTTCATCTCTAAGGACTGTATGTACCATACTGGGACTTAGAGTATAAAAGGAGAAGCCAGGGAAACAGCGAGGGCTGGGATTCATCTCATCCACCCTCAGAATATATATAATAGACATAATATACATCATCGACTTCTGCATAACAATTAGCTGTTTAGATTCCATCTATTTGCAGTAAAAAAAGCACTTCTCATTACAGTTCATGTCATGCTAAGATAAATGTGTAATAAAGCTCAGCTAAAAAAATTGCTCTAGGAGTGTTCTCTTTATTGGCAGCTAAAGAGAGGCTAGTCTCTCAGTATCTCAAGCCAAATGAGGTGGCTAATATTCAACCCATCTGGTTAAAAATTTTAGTGGTCAATGCATCTAGTTAAAGAGGAAGACAAATCAATGGGTAGCAAAACTAAAAAAAAAAAAAAAAAAAAAAAAGATACTGGCCATCCTATGGTCTTGAGGTGAATGCATCTATACCTATACCCTCCCTTAAGTTCTTCTTCCCCAGCAGATCATGGAAATTACTTTCAGGAGTAGTCCCTGCACATCCTGCCTAAGCATGTGTAGGAGTGTGCAAGCTAGCATGGGCCAAATCCGTTGGGGAGCAGGCAAACATACATTTTACAGCCAGTCACTGGACAATGCTTGAGGACATTCACTGACCCTGACCTTATATGCATGGCTAAAGATTTCTCCAGACTAGAGTTAGACTCTGTAGCATATACAAATATACTAATTGATAGAACAAGAAATTTTGAAGTTAGGACACTGAATGGATCTACCTTCTTTCTCTGAATGCAACATACTGCAGTTTATACCTGTGTGGAGTAACCTGTGTAGTTAGTATCTCCAGAGTATGGATGGTTCCCCAAAGTCCGTGCAAAAATCCTTTTACAATGGCCCATTATTTATTTATTTATTTATTTAATTTTTCACAGTGGTTTGTGCAGAATTAGAGTTTAAAAGATTTCCATGCATACACATTATGGATTAACTATTCTTGATTTTCTGAGTTACAAATAATTGTGATTATAGGCGAATGTCAGGGAAAAATAGAATTGCACAATATAGGCAGATTCAGCCTTGCCCTGTCTGCCATCTCCCAAATAGACTTACAAGGAATAACACACCTGGGAAACATTATATGGTTTCTTAACCCAACAAAGAAGGGCACATGGCACTACATTGCCTGTCTCAAATGTGCACTATGGAGGGGAAAAAAAAAAAAAATCATTTCATGATGTATACATGCCAATGGGTCCTTTTTGAGAGTTGGACTCTCTAATTGATAGTGAAGTCCATTCCTAAAAAGAAATGGACTCAGGCTAAACCCAGATATTTGAATAACATGGTTTTAGCTCATTTATTTGGATACATATGATACAAAGATGTTTCATTCTATTCCACTGACCTTATTTTGAGACTTACCTCCCATACATATGCAGTCTCATTAAAAAGAAACTAGATATGTATTTGGAAAAATGTTAATGACTAAATGATATTTCTATTTGCTCAATTCTGAAAAGTAGATAAGGAAGAAACAGTGCTAGAGATAATTACCAAATTTCAATATTTATAGAAATCAGGCACTTGTGTAGATAATAAGACAATTCTCAATGTGCTTTGATGATGATGAAGTGCCAGTTTTCTGTAAATATTGAAATAAGGTAATTATCACTTGAACTATTCATTATTTATCAGCTTTCAAATCTCAGTGAATACAGTAAAATTGCCATTTTTTCATACGAATGTGGATCTAAAAATAAGTATTGTATTAACCTTTTATATACTCTTTTATTGGAAGTAGCTTCAAAAGAGTTTTTTAAAATGTAATGAGAAAACCTCTACATCCACAAGTAAAGACAAATTCATCAGTTTATTACTGGAGTTAAGAAAGAAGGTTTTCTATAAAATGAACTATCCAACTGCATTTTAATCTCTGATCCTGCAAACTCTGACATCCACAGATAAATCTATTGGCAATGTATATGCATAAATCTAAGTACATAAGATGAGAGGACATATACGGAGTCACTGAGTTTTGTACTTGTAACAACTGTGCCATGGCATAATAAAGCTGAAAAGCACCTAGACCCTTTTTAAAACTGACTGTCTTCATTGACTCTGTTAGTGTGAAGATGGACAGGTTTTGCTTGGAATATAGTTTACTTTCATCATAGTAGCTCATACAGTGCTGTGGTTTGGATTTGTGGCAAAAACAGTATTGTTAATACACTGATGTTTCAGCTATTGCTGACCAGGGCTTACACTAATTTGAGATCTTTTCCTTATTCTGCCCTTTCAGCGAGGAGGCTAGGAGAACACAAGCTAGGAGTGGTGTATTGGGCAGCACGGGCTTGGTAGCCGGGGGATGCAGGGGTGGCCTCTCTGAGAAGAGCCCAGAAGCTGCCTCATGTTAGGTAAGAGACAGATCCAGATGGCTCCAAAAGGGACCTGCCACTGCCCAGAGCTGAGCCAATAAACAATGTTGGCTGTGCCTCTGGGAGAGCAAATTTAAGAAATGGAAAAAACTGCTGTGCAATAGCAGCTGAGAGAGTGAGGGGTGAGAACCAGCCCTGCAGACACCAAAGTCAGTGCAGAAGGAGGGCAGGAAGTGCTACAGGCACCACTGCTGAAGTTTCCCTGAGGCCTGAGGAGAGGCCCCTGGTGGAGCAGGCTGTCCCCCTGCAGCCCATGGGTCCCACATGGAGCAGATCTCCACGCTGCAGTCCGTGGAGGAGCCCCCGGTGGAGCAGGTGGATGTGGCCTGGAGGAGGCTGCGGCCCATGGAGAGCCCCCGCAGGAGCAGGCCCCGGGCCAGAGCTGCAGCCCGTGGAGAGGAGCCCACGCAGGAGCAGGGGCCTGGGGGGGAGCTGCCGCCCGTGGTGGACCCATGTTGGGGCAGTTTGCAGTGAGAAGTGGCTATGTTGGAGTTCAGCTGCTCAGCAGGGTAAAACCACCACAAGGGGATTTAGCTAGAACAGCTGACTCCAACTGAACAAAGGGATATTCCATACCATATGGCATCATGCTCAGCAATAAAAACTGAGGGAAAGAAGCAGTGGGGGGAACATTCAGATTGATAGCGTTTGTATTCCTAAATAACTGTTACAAGTGATGAGCCCTGCTTTCCTGGAAATGGCTGAACATCTGCCTGGTGATGGAAAGTAGTGAGTGAATTCCTTGTTTTTCCTTATTGGCATGCACAGCTTTTGCTTTACCTTTTAATCTATCTTTTTCTTAGCTCATGAGTTTTCTCCCTTTTACCCTTCCAATTCTCCTTCCTATCTCATTGGGAGGGAGTCAGCAAGCAGCTGTGTGGGACTTCGCTACCTGAAAGTGTAAGACCACAACACATGACAATGCTGTTTCAAATCTACTTGCTCAAAATGTAATCTTCAAATTTACCATTAAAATTAATCCCGAGTAGTTGATAAACATTTATTCTTATGTTAGTATTGCTAAGCATACATGAAAACATTTTCAAGAAAAATTCTTGGCTTGTGCAAGGACTATATATTTGCTCTGTTCTTTATTTCATTTTAGACACAGAAATACTTAAATGCAGTATTCTTTTTGTAGATACTAAGACACTACATCACTCAGTGCATTTATTTTTAGGATTTCTGATAAGGCATCAAGTGACACACTGAATTGCTTGCAGGAGAAGTCTGATAATAATTTGGAAACACAGAGACATTGAAATGCAAATTAGTATGCCAAACAAAGATTTACCTTATGATGAATTGATGCCTATAAAACATTAAGCTCTGTAGTATTTTAGTGCCTGAGTGTACTATACTCAGAATTATATTTTATTTTTTAAAGCCACAGTGAACACATATTTCTTTAGCACCTGATCCAACAGTATATTTTTAAGCAAGTAACAGGAACGGTCTGCTATAATACCAGATACATTGACAAAATAAAAGATCATTTGATTTTTTTTTCACTGTCCATTTGAAAATCAAATATACTCCATGTTTTTTAAAATGATATGATCACAATACCTTAAAATATTCAGAGCTACATTTGCAGGAGGCGTTTTGCTGGCATGGAACCTAGTCTTAGGAGTGCTGGCTCTGCAGCGGTACACTTTGTGGATTTCCTTGTGTTCAACAAGTTTCCCGTTTTCTCAGCAAGACACTGCCACTCCTCTGCTTCTCAGACAAACCTGTGTGGGATTCTTGTCTTGCTATCGATGAGACCCTTGAAAATGTTGTATGGATTGGATGTGGCTATGCATGGGCACAACTCTGATTAGGTATTTTATTAAAACAAAGATGAGTTACTGTTAGTCTTATGCACCTAAAAAAGACTTGAGATGAAAATATTCTTCTGTTTCTTTTCCTTGGAAGCACTAAAGCTCTCTATATAAGATAATCTATCATAAATGAGGAAAGATAAAATGTTTGGATAAAACCTTGCAAGACATTACGACATTTCATTGAATAACACTTAAACCAAAATATGCCTGCAAGCTCATGGTCATAGTCTTGGTTCCTTTTGAAGAAAAACTATGTATAAGAGAACAAACTGGGGAACATTACAGTGAAATTCTTTGGGGACAGGCTCTTAGTTTCTGGCTAAATAGCTTGACAGATCTGGCCATTGTCATGGTTCAACCTGGCAGGTAGCTAAATACCACACAGTTGTTCAGCCCCCAACCTCTCCCCCCAGTGGGATGGGGGAGAGAATTGAAAAGTGCAAGAGCTTATGGGTTGAGATAAGGACAGTTTAATAAGAAAGAAAATAAAACAAACAAACAACAACAACAAAACAACAAAAAACTAGCAAACAAACAAAAGGCAAGGCAAGGCAAGGAAAATAATAATAATATATATATATATATAACAACAACAAAAAGAATAAACAAAGCAAGTGATGCACAATGCAACTGCTCACCACCAGCTGACCAATGCCCAGCCAGTCCCTGAGCAATGGCACCCCCAAACCCAGACAACTACTTTTAGCTTTTATTGTTCAGAATGATGTCATATGGCATGGCCAATTTGGGTCAACTGTCCTGGTTCTGTCTCTTCACAGCTTCCTGTGCACCCCCAGCCTCCTCACTGGCAGGGCAGTATGAGAACTTTAAAAGTCCTTGACTTAGTGCGAGTATTGCTCAGCAACAACTAAAATATTAGTGTGTTATCAACATTGCTTTCATCCTAAATCCAAAACACAACACCATACTACTAGAAATAAAAATAATTCTATCCCAGATGAAATCAGGGCACCACAAATGGGTTTTATGCATCTAAACACAGGTACCCAAAACACCTGCCCAAAGCTGGCAGATATCAAACAGGTGTTATGTCAGGGCCACACTCTGCAGCTAGAGACCTATCCCACAGACTCTAAAAACAGCACTAGATGAATTAATTTAAGCAACTGAATCTAAATCAGATAGATATAATCTGCCATTGACATCTATGGCTCTAAATGTGTGCAAACTTCAGGCTGCAATGATCAGGATGTTCTGCTTTTTGGTCTGTTGTAGTTACATGATATAGAAATAAAATCCTATGGTTATTATGCAAGTGGTTGCAGTTTTCTTGTAAAAAATAAAATAAAATGCAAGAAACAGACCAGAAAAATGCATTACCACATCTTAAGCATTAAAATAAATAAATAAATAAATAAATGAGAGCTTCAAGCTAACAATCCTAAGGGTTACTATTTTATTTCATGCAGACAATAATTGCCATTTTTTTTCTAAATATATTGGAAATCAAAAATGAGTAGTGAAGCAATCTGTGGGATGGTCTGCAAAATTACATCTACAGAATAATTTCCATTTTGCTTCTGTGGTCTCATACACTACAGTCTTTCTAAGGATGTTTGGCTTCTTTACATTTTTTCCAGTCTATTGTAAATATACATGCCATGGCTCATAGACAGTCTTGTATTTGCATGTGTTCATTAGGGAGTGCATATCTACGTACAATTGCCTGGGAGAAAAATATGTATATATATCGGTGGATGGGGGTGGCATAACAATGCTGCAAGCACATGTAATAGAAATCCAGAAATGAACACAAAAGGAGTGTGACTCAATATGGATGAAGATATGAGTGAATACTCATATGAAGGTCAACTGCGTATCAGTATTACAGCAGTATTAACTCTACAATGCTACAAATAGGATAGAATTCTTACTCCTGTTTAAATAGTTAAAATCTTGTTTCCACATGCACTGCCTGCAGCAGGGATTTGTGTCAGTGCCAGGTCCTACTGACTTCAGACAAGGATCATAACCACTGATAGTGTATGCATAGCACTATAGTTTGTTCCAGTCTGTGTATTATTAAAGCACACATAAAGCATGCCACGTGTCCACCACACTCAGAATCATTATTTTAACAGCACATTGTTTTTAAGCATAGTATGATGAATATTAGCTTTTGGATAGGTCTAATTAACTGCATTAAAACAGATAGGCAACATTGTGGTTTGCTCTTACCTGTATTCACACAGGTTACAACAGTGTGTCCTGGCAACAAAAGAAAGACATAAAACTATTATAGAGCATCCGCAGGAGGGCTATAAAGATGGTGAAGAGTAAACATAGCAAGACTTAAGAGGAACAGCTGAGGTCCCTCGGTTTGTTTAGCCTAGAGAAGAGGAGGCTGAGGGAAGGCTTCATGGTGTCTTGCAGCTTCCTCACTAGGGGCAGGCGCTGAGCTCTGCTCTCTGCGGGCAACAACAGGACCTGAGGCAATGGCATGGAGCTGGGACAGGGGAGGGTCTGCCTGGGTGTTAGGAAAAGGCTCTTCACTGAGAGGGTGGTTGGGCACTGGGACAGGCTCCCCAGGGAAGCGGTTACAGCACTGACCCTGCTGGAGTCCAGACATACAGTTAGATTTTTGGGTGGAGCTAGGAGTTGGACTCAATAAACCCTGTGGGTTCCTTCCAACTTGGATATTCTATGATTCTATAATTCTGTTTATTCGTTTTTGTTTGTTTGTTTTTCTGTTATTAAAACAAAATTTGATTTCAGAATATCTCTACAGTTCAGAATACCTCAGTCCTTAGAGGTGCTTATCAGCTTTTATAGCTCAGAAAATACAAAGCTTAAGACTGTAGAATAGTACCATATGTTGACTCAGGAGTTTGCATAATACTGAGAAAAAAATATATATATATATATATATATATATATATTTTTCAGAGTATCCCCAAGATACACATTATTTAGATGGATACAAGCTGCAAAATTTACATCATTGCTATTTTCCAGACACATACTTGACCTTTTGGGTTTGTACATATGCATATGGTACATTCAAAAATATGATTTTTTAAAGTATGTATCAGAGGCAAGAATCATAAGCTGTGTTTCATGAGCACCAAAGAAAGTTTCTAGCTCAGTTCCATCCATTCCATATTAACAAATTTAGATACCACCAGACATAGTGTCCTAAGAAGTTACATGGTCCATCTCTCTTTGTTTCTACATGAGGAACAATGCAACATAAAGCAGGTTCATTGAGCATCATTTGATGGAGCTGACTGAGCATGTAGTCTTGCTACAGGTAGACTTCAGAAGAGATATGAACATTATTTGTAAATTAAATTGCTTTAAGAAGTGGTTTTGTCTCTAAAGTAACATCTATCTATGAAAATTAAAGCATAAATAAATATAGTCAATCAAAACTTATTTTTTTTTCCATCTAATTTATTGCAACAGAAATATTTCAGGGTTTTCTCTTATATTTTTAATATAAAATAAAGTATACCAATTGATTTCTCAAGTTTATTTTTCATTTAATATTTATTTTTACATATGCTAGAGAAACAGACTTTTTTTCTTATCACTTACTTATTTGAAGACACGAAGTTGAATGGCTTGTGCCTTAGCTTGATATCTTGTCCTGACTGGCTGAATCAACAAGCATGCATATGTCTTCACTGAGAAATAAACTCAGTTCCACTGAATCAGCTGATTTATTCTCCATGTCTTTCCTTTTAGTCTATGCATAGTGTGACAATCAGAGCTAATACTACCTTTTTATCTATACAGGCCATGCTATCTAAATAGGGAGTATAATACATTCAAAAGGTAGTACAATTGCTTCTGAAATAGTTACACGTATTTTGAAGGGCTGCTCTACTGCTCTAGCTAAACCTCAAGCTGATTTTCCAAACTGGTTATTAACAGTAGAAAGGTAATTTGTGGATTTTTACAGGTAAAGACCCATAGCTAACAATCTAAAAAATAAAAATAAAAAAAAATAATAATAAAAAATCAGCAGTTGTTGAGAAAGCTGGAAAAATTAAGTTAAGGTGGTAATGAATGGTATGGTAAAGAATTCAGGGAGCAAAAGCATTTCTGTTGGTAATATAAAATGAAAAATGGTCAAGTTCTGTGTGATTTGACAGTTCTCATTTTATTATAAGGCCAAAGGCAACCAAAATCTGGTTTGGAAAGTTACATGGCTAAGAGGTAAAAACCATTTGCCTTGGAAAAGGCATGTACCTGAAAAAGGATCAATAGAGAAGTATAGCTCATTTTCTGAACTGATGCTTGCTTTAGTCAGTTTAGCACCTCCTGTAAAATTTTAATTGGAATAAAATTAATCCAAGAGTGGTTCAGGTGCCTAAGAAAAGGTTTTGAGTGCCATTTTAGATGCCCTGGGGTGTTCACATGGCCTCCAGCTGTCTCTCTGGAAAGACATCAAAATAAAATTTATAGACATCACAGGGACCATTAAAATGAAAATCGCCTATTTTCAAGCTTATATATCATATATAATGTTTAAAAAAGGAAACAAATAAACAAACAAAACAAAACACAAACAAGAAAAGAAGATTCTTGAATTCTTGACATCTATCATCTTTACTTTGTGTGAAGCATATTCTATGTCTACACATCTAACTTGGAATTATATAATATTCCAAAACACAGTTAGTTTCCCTAGTTTCTTCTGAAATCTTCACTTCACAACTTAAGCAACCATTATTGATAATCCTGTTAAACTGCATATACTTCATGCATGACAATCTCTTCAATGTTTCCCTTCCATCTGGGATTTCTTAATTTGGATTTATCTGAAACTCAGTGTCAGCTTGTAGCTCAAGAGGATGTTTCATCGTTATCATCCTTCACCTAATACCAAACATGACTCTTCTTGACGTTTGTTCTTCTTTTTTAAGACTTTAAGACAGATGAAAAAATGATTGTTTTTTAAACTGAAATGCATTGTGTTTACTAAATTTCAAAGATAGAACTGTAAAGGCTTTATGCATGCAAATGCATGTTAAATGATAAAGACTTATTTTTGACTAACTTTTAATAGAGTAAAAACGTGTTTCTCCTTATTGGAGATAAAAAGTGAAGATAGGACAAAGAGATATGCTAGCCACTCTGCTGATCAGAACTCAGATAAGACATATAATTTCTTCTTCGGAATTTTTGTGCATTTTGAAAGGTAGTGTTTCCTGCATTCTTTTATTGTCACAATGGTACAGTTTTACAGAACTTTAGTTAGAGATCCAATTGCTCATTTGTTTTGCAAGCCCTTCTGATAAGAAAATGGTTCTGCAGGATAACTAACAGCAGGGATTGTATTTTTATTACTTGTGAAGTACCAGTGCCTTGCCAGAACAGACTGAACTTCAAAGCCTGACTAAAAACACTATACATAGTTTATTTGTTTGGAAGATACAAAAATAAAAGCCAGAGCTGGGGTTGCTACAATGGTATTTCAAACAAGCTATTGTGACAGCCAAGTATTTGTCAAGGGCTGAATAAGCTTTTCATCACCAAACTATTCTTCTGTTCCTAATTGATCGCTGAATTAACTGCTTTATTGCTGCTCAAACTGTCATACTGTATCCAGAGCACGGCAAAAAAGAATTCATATTTATGAATCTATTCCATCCTTTTATTTTCTTTAATAAGCAAGGTTTTTAATAGTTGCCTAATCTTAAATTCCTGTCAGGCTCTTTTAATTGTTTTTTGACCTACATACTATTATGGGCCTGATTAACAATTCCCCAGTCAAAGTTGCAAAACATTCTTCTTTGTGTTCAATAATTTAGAGATCCATGTGGGAGATGTATTGTTACTCATGGTCTCAATGTGAATTAGTTCATTCTGTGCATGTATTCTTGAGATTCGAGACAAAGTAATTTCAAAAAAAAAAAAAAAAACACTTATAATATATACCCAAAGAATGCAATGAGTCTGTAAATTGTATTTCTTTTCACTGTTAAAGAAAACTACAAATTCATTTGTCAGGTATGTTGATAATTAGCAAAATGACATGTTTGTTCTACCAGAAGCATTTAGGACTAAATATTAGCACAATTACTTTGAACCATGTCGTCAGACTGCTTTATGCTATTGACTTGTAACGGGCAGTCTTGAGAAGAGCATTCCGATTCATGAACAAGTCACTGAAGATGACATAACCTTTACTTCCCTCCTTCTCTACTTCCAGGAATAAAGGAGCAAAGTAAGGAAAAGCATCCTGGACACAGAATACTGAAGTGTTGTGTTTAGAGGTTTTTAAGGCCAAAGGTCTCTCCAAGCCTAATTGGCCTGTAAATCACTTTGTTTCAGTAGCCGCGAGAAAAAGAGAGCAATGCATGCAGCTTAAAGCCCACTCAACATTTTCCCATGGGGAACACATGCCCTTTTTGAAAGACTATAGCCTAGCAAGTCATTGGTCTTACAGGAAGACACCTTAATGACTTCAGCCCTAGTGTCTGCTTCTTGACTCTTCCTAAATCAGAGACCCTGCCACAGCAAGAACCTTCTGCTTTCTTGAAAGCATTTTCCTTTCCCTTTAATCCACACAGAAAATTGCTGGCTTGGATTCAGATGTGTTTTAAATGTAGGGAATGCTTTCAGATCGTGCTTCAATTTTTTTTGCAGTTTATGCCCTGTTAAATATAAACATGGGCAAATATTTTATATGTGATCACTGTCCTCTTATGTGATTCCAGTGATTGATTCGTACAGCTGGACAATTTCTTTCACAATTTGTTGGAAAGGAACCAAGAGTGCTGTAGCTGAAACTGTTCCTAAGTACACTGGCATATGAAGAATCTGGAGAAACACATGTTACTGTGGACAAAGTTTTCCTCAAAAAATGCATACACAAAGTTTAAGTCAGGGTGTTTCAGCTAGTTTGCTGATGACCTTAGTTAGCTGTTTGGCAACTTAAAATAGTAGCTTTAGAATTACTTAATGAACACCCTAAGACTGAAGATGAGGGAACAAGTTCACTGATAAACCTGCGACCTGTTCTTTACAGCCAGGGAAATCTATGTCTCAGAACAGACTTTTTAAGGAATAAATGCATATTCAGCCAGATGTCTGATGTTTTGCAGGTCAGTTTTCCTTCAGGAACTATGTTGAAATCCATTATAAATATTCACTTTCAGATATGTCTGTAGATAAATTAACAAAATCCAATAGGTAATTACTTTTTTTCAAGAATCATATGAACTATTTTCATCACCAAGAAGACAAGAAAACATGTATAAAGTATATTTCTTGTGAATAGCGTGTGAGCAGCAAAAATTGGCTGAAATGTTCTTTTAAACAATTTCTACGGCATAACATGAAAGCTGAAGAGTGTTTGTTCCATGCATTGTTTTATATTCTTATTTTTTTTCAGTGTTTAAAAGTGTAATGTGTATATTTTATTGTTTACTCTTGTATAATCTACAATTATGAAAACGCATTTTGTCCTTAGCATTGTTTCCCTACATTGTGACAGAAGCAAATTTGCTGCATTTTAAACAAAAATTCACATCTAGCATGGCTACAGGGACTCTAAAGCTATTTATAGAATCTAAGAGGACACAAAATAAGTAAGATATAAACTTCAGAGACAATTTTAAACTCAGCAGAAAGATTATATTAATAAAATTTTGACCCTATCAGATAGGCATTATCAATACAAAGATTATCAAGATACTCTTGGAATGTTTATACAAAAAGCCCCAAACAGAATGCAAATGATAGAAACTGTTAGAGAAAATGAGTGAAAAACTCAGCATGCTACGTACTTTTATGTCAAGGTTATAAAAGCTCTCCCATTTATGTACTATATTCAATATGTATCTGCAATAAATTATATGCAATATAATTTAATCTAAAACACACATTATAATTTCTGAAGCTAATGAAGGATCTGGGGAAAAAAACTTCAGAGAGCACACAGAAATTGGCAAGAAAGCACTAGGGGTCTTCAACTACATAAGAAGTGAACTGTAATTGCTAAAGATTTGTCTAAATGTTTAGTCAAGGTAAATGATGAAGATGACAAGCTCAAAGGACTTTCCTACCTATTAGGTTTAAAGGAGGTTTCGGATCATGACAGTGTTGGACAAGATCACTTTGGAATAGTAACAGTAATAATACATTTTATTGAGTTACATACTAAGAAAATACGTAGTCCAACAAGTTTCAAGTTTCAATTGATGTTTTGCACAAAACCAAAAATGTTATTGAGCTCTTCACAGTATTACTTTTCATGAGAGACAATATAAAAAATTTCACACTGTATAACGTGTATCAGATTTACATGGCAAGTGCCTGGTTGCAGGGGGAGCTGCAGGGGTGGCCTCTCTGAGAACCCAGAAGCTTCCCCAAATTAGTTCAGGGCCCGTTTCAGACGACTCCAAAGGGACCTACCACTGACCAGAGCTGAGCCAATAAACAGTGTTGGCTGTGCCTCTTTAAGAGTAGAATTTTAAAAGGGAAAAAACTGCTGTGCAACATGAGCTGGGAGAGCGAGGAGTGAGAAACAGCCCAGCAGACACCAAGGTCAGTGCAGAAGGAGAGCAGGAAGTGCTACAGCACAGAGCAGCAGTTCCCGTGTGGCCTGAGGAGAGGCCCCTGGTGGAGCAGGCTGTCCCCCTGCAGCCCATGGGTCCCACATGGAGCAGATCTCCACGCTGCAGCCCGTGGAGGAGCCCCCGGTGGAGCAGGTGGATGTGGCCTGGAGGAGGCTGCGGCCCATGGAGAGCCCCCGCAGGAGCAGGCCCCGGGCCGGAGCTGCAGCCCGTGGAGAGGAGCCCACGCAGGAGCAGGGGGTCTGGGGGGAGCTGCCTCCCATGGCGGACCCGTGCTGGAGCAGTTTGCTCCTGGGGGATGGACCCTGTGGTATGGAGCCGTGTGGGAGCAGTCGTTGAAGAGCGGCTGCCTGTGGGAAGACAACACAGGATCAGTTCGGGAAGGACGGCATCCCGTGGGAGGGACCGCACGTGGAGCAGGGGCCGAGAGTGACTGTGGAGGAGCAGTGGACACAAAGCGTTAAGGACTGTCCGCAGCCCTCATTTCTGTGGGGGTCGACAAGCCCCCATGGTGGTAACATCGGACTCTTAACGATCAGGCCATCAGGAATGTGAAGAGTTTAAAGGGAACAAAGAAGGGTGATTCGGGAGACGCCTTGCTGTCTCGGACTGCTTGTTCTCCGGCCTTTAAGACATGGAAGTTGCTGGGTGTTTGCTGTTGCCGGCAAAATTGTTTGATCAATGAATAGTTAGCAGTTAGTGGAAAAGTACTGCTGCAGAGCTAATGGTATAAGAAGGGAGCCTGTCCTCAATAAGTAGATGAAGAAGTTATGCCCTCAGTATGAGGAGGAGTTGAAATTATGTCATCAATAAAGTAGTGAAAGTTACTGATCGTGAAAGAAGCCTGGTGTCTGTGTAGTTGTTACGCCACACATTCCCTCTTCCCCTGCACTGCTCCTCAGGGGGAGAAGGTAGAATAGGGTGGATGGGGGTAAAGATGTTTTTATGCTGATTGTAGTTTCTCACTGTTCTAGTGTGCTTGGTTAAGGATATATATATATATATAGTATAATATATATAATATATATATTATACTATATATATATAATATATATACATATATATATTAATGGCAAGAGGAGGTTCAAAGAGAATCTCCCTCCTTTACTGGGTGCAGGGGGGAACATGACTACTAAGGATAAGGAGAAGGCTGAGGTTCCTAATGCCTTCTTTGCATTTGTTTTTGCTAGCCAGACCGGTTTTCCTCGGGGTACTCAGCATCCCGACCTGGAAGTCTGGGATGAGAAGCAGAAAAATTCCCCCACAGTTCAGGTAGGAACAGACCTGCTGCTCCACCTGAACTGTCACAAGTCCATGGGGCCAGATGGGATCCACCCGAGGGTGCTGAGGGAGTTGGTGGATATGATTGCTGGACCATTTTCCATCATCTATATCAGGGAACATGGTCATCCAGGGAGGTCCCAGAGATCTGGAGACTTGGTAACATGTTGCCCATCTTGAAGGGTCATAAAGACTACCCAGGGAACTACAGGCCTGTCAGCCTGACTTCGGTGCCAAGAAAGGTGATGGAGCAGGTCATCTTGAATGCAATCACACAGCATGTGTGGGAAAACATGGGGTTCATGCTCAGTCAGCATGGGTTCATGAAAGGCAAATCCTGCCTGACCAACCTAATCTCCTTCTGTGATCAGGTAAGCCACCTGGTGGATGAGGAAAAGGCTGTAGACGTAGTCTACCTAGAGTTCAGCAAGGACTATGACACGGTCACCTATAGTACTCTCTTGGAGAAGCTGGCAGTCCATGGCTTGGACAGGTACACTCTTTGCTGGGTTAAAAACTGGCTGGCTGGCCAGGCCTAGAGAGTGGCGGTGAATGGAGTGAAATCCAGCTGGCAATTGGTCACCAGTGATGTTCCCCAGGGGTTGGTGTTGGGGCCCATCCTCTTTAATATCTTTATTGATGACTTGGATGAGGGACTTGAGTACATCCTCAGTAAGTTTGCAGATGACACCAAGTTGGGGGGAAGTGTCGATCTGCTGGAGAGTAGGAATGCCCTGCAGAGGGACTTGGGCAGGATGGGTTGCTGGGCACAGACCAATAGGATGAGGTTCAACGTGACTAAGTGCTGGGTCTTGCACTTTGTCCACAGCAACCCCATGCAGCACTACAGGGGTTGCAGAGCTAATGGTATAAGAAGGGTGGAGAGTGGCTGGAAAGCTCTGCAGAGGAAAAGTATCTGGGGGTGTTGGTCTATGATCATCTGAACATGGGTGGGCAGCGTGCCCAGGTGGCCAAGAAGGCCAACAGAATCCTGGCTTGTATCAGGGATAGTGTAGCCATCAGGGCCAGAGAGGTGATCGTTCCCCTGTACTCTGCTCTGGTGAGGCTACATCTTGAGTGAGAGGCTGAAGGGGGAGTGAGAGAGCAATTGTGGTGGAGTTCAGTGGCTCAGCAGGGAAAAACCACCACAAAATAAATAAATAAAAACATAGAATGGAATTTAAAATATTAATTGAACAGAAAGGTGAACATCTGAATTAAAACCATGACTTTATGAGATTAAATGTTGATTAAATGTTGAATAGGTTTTCAAAAACAAAAACAGAAAATATTTAAAAATTATTTTGTTAGAGATAAAAAGAAAAAAAAAACTTCAAATTTCCTTACACATTTTTCCAAGAGAACCTACATGACAAATCATTCATAATTTTGAATTCTGCTTCATATTAAAGTGCATTCTCTATTGCACTTTACATTTTACATTTACATTTTACATTTACATTTACCTGTGCACTTTACGTTTCCTGTGAATATTTTAACAGTGACTGTACATTTGTACAGTTGGAATGGGTGGTCAGCTATTCCTGAGGCTATTTTTAGAATACATTCCTGTCTTTACAGATGTACAGGTAACAGAAGGGAAAAAAAAAAAAAAAAAAAAAAAAAAAGGAAAAAGAAAGAGAGAGATAAGGTAGTTAAAACATAGCATAGATCAGTGTAAGATCAGTATATCTTTAGGGATAACAGGCAGCTTCAATCATGACAGAATTACCCTTGTCAAAACAACTGGTATTAGTAGTGATCATTGTTGAAATTGTAGAGGTATTTAACTGAGTTCTCCAAGAACAGTATCTAATATTTTTCCTCTGTTATTCACTGACGAAGAATGGACTTTGCAGGTAACCAGATCCTTGGTAGCAGCTACATTAGAAATGGTTCAACCTCATTTAAAACTCAGTGATGTTTCCAGGCACAACTAGTTAAAGCCATCAGCACCAGAGCTCCAGAAAAAGAGCATCTGAGAATTCACCTTTGGTAACACAGCTACTGTTGTCCAATACTGCTGTTTGAAACAGGACCCTATAAGATGACATCCTAAATTGCCATGCTCCCTCTCCTTCCCCAGAATGGGCCATTTTATGATATAAGTGTGCCTTTCATCTTATGATAGAGTAGACATGACATATTTTCTTCTTATCAAGAAACTTTTTTCTGAAAAAAAAAAGAAGGAATATTCATGACTGTTGGGATTTATTTTAAGTATGAGGTCTATTCTTGTGATAAAATTTTTAAAATTCACTTTTCTTCTTCCTTTTTCAGAGAGAGGAAACAATTCTTACTGTTTCCCGTCCCCCCATCTTGAGACATTCAAGAGCTGTTCTGAAGATTTCCTCCTTAAAAACCTTATTGACCTTAACAGGTTGGAGAATTGGGCGGGGAGAAACTTAATGAAATATAATGTAGAGTCCTGCAAATGTAGAGTCCTGCATCTGGGCAAGAACAACCCCAGATACCAGTATAAGTTGGGGACTGCTCTGCTGGTAAGCAGTGAAGGGGCGAGGGACCTGGGGGTCCTGGTGGACAGCTGGATGACCAGCATCATGCCCTTGTAGCCAAGAAGGCCAATGACAATGGCATCCTGGGGTGTATCAGAAGGGGTGTGCTTAGTAGGTTGAGAGAGGCTCTTCTCCCCCTCTACTCTGCCCTAGTGAGACCACATCTAGGATATTGCATCCAGTTCTGGGCCCCTCAATTCAAGAAGGACAGGGAACTGCTTGGGAGAGTCCAGTGCAGAAACACAAGGATGATTAAGGGAGTGGAGCATCTTCCTTACAAGGAAAGGCTGAGGGAGCTGGGTCTCTTTAGCTTGGAGAAGAGGAGACTGAGGGGTGACCTTATTAATGTTTATAAATATGTAAAGTGCAAGTGTCAGGAGGATGGAGCAAGGCTCTTCCCATTGACTCTTTTTTAACATTAGTGCATACAAACTTCTTGAGACTAAGATATGAGACTTCCATACTACACATCGAATTTGAAGAGGGTCCAAAGCTATGTCCTGCCCAATTAAAGTTGAAAATAAGTACACTTCAAATGCCATAGAACCAGTAAAAAAGCATGCATTATAAAGGTTAATTCTTGAAACGTAATTAAAAATAAATAAAATAAATAAACAAAATTTTCAATTTCTTATTTTATTGATACTTGACCACAAAGTGCATTTGCAGCTGGAGTATTAAAGAACTGGGCACAAATCTCCTTGTGATATGCAACAGTATCTTCAATATTACTTTCAATAACAAAAAGAGCTCTGCAGAAAGCTTTTTATTCAGTGAGTGTTTCATGGACAGACTTATTTACAACAAATCTTTCTATGTATTGAAAGAATTGTCAATAGTTTAGGGACAGAAGGCACAGAGGGAACAAAATGAATAGAAAGACACATATATTTGTCACGAGAGACAGAGAAGTATAAAAACATCTTCAAAATTCTTCAGAAAGAAAATAATCTCCTTTTTCCCCTTACGTCTAGTGTTACACCTCAGACCTTTTAGTGGAGTGGAATATTGTAATAGTTAGCATGAGTCTGGCTTAGTTAACAGAACTGTTAGCATAAGCCCCTGAAATTTAACCAACTTTTTGCTGTAGTAGATTTAAACAAAATATGATCAACCATCTTCTCCAAACAACAGAATATTGGTTTTGTGTGCTCAAGGAAATACACAGCCGAACTACAAAAAACAACCAGCTGATCATCATGAAGTACAATCATATACAGGAAAGTCCAAAATAACAAGACTGTGAACCTCAACAGTAATAGCAAATCAGGTAACAACAGTGCAATTTGATCAGACTAACCAGCAAGGAGATACCTTTTACCCGATCCTGCAGATGAGGACACAAGAATACCTACAGTAATTGAGAAAAGCCAAAGAATGACACTCTGCAGGGGACCCAGAAAAAGGAGAACCTGTGAAACTCTGAGAGGACCCCATGGTTCAGGATGGACCAGGACCTGTATTATCTCTTCAAAACTCCAACAGACCCTGTGACCATACAACTGTCCACACCAGACTACTTTACTAACCTCCCTGACTATTCTGACTGCATCCTCTCTCCCATGAAACAGTGTAATTTGTAAAACCATGTATGCCTGTGATTTAAGTGTTTTGGCATTCAACTCCATTTAGCATTCACACTGTGATTTGCTCTAGACCACAAGAATTAGGTTTCTGTTTTTTTTTTTTTTTTTTTTTTTTTTTTTTTTTCCTACACAAGCAAGAAAACAAGAACAAGAAGGGAGTTTTTAAATTAAAAGTTCAAGTTTTGGTCCCCTGCTACATCACAAAACATATCCATGAAGTTCCTGAGAGTCTCTGCTCTTGTAATGCACTTGAAAGGATAAAAAACCAAGACTGAGAAGGGACACGGGATGCGGGTCTGTATGCTCACTAGAACAGTCCTCTGGATAACCACAACTGCTTCTGCATCTTACCCATGCTACAACGTAAATGTCAGTATGAAAGCCTAATCTTGCAGAAAGGATCTTATCACACTGCTCAGGGCTAGACACATTAAAGCAGTCCAGGCATTTTTTCTGTTGCCTAGCACTTCTCCTGGATCTCTTGTGGGACCAAGATGTAATAATTATTTCATGTATTTTTCTAAATGATCTGGGAGCAGTGTGCTGAAGCCTAATAAGCTGAATTATACCGCATGAAACAGAGGACAAGTATGATATTCTAGAAATATGGCAGGAAGAAATTGTGTATTTTTTAAGGCCTACAGGTACTTATGGAAACTAGTCTTGTCTCATTTGTATTGACTGTAAAAGCTACTCAGGAACAAATTATCCTAAAATTCAGTTGGTGCTTTGTATCCGTGAGAAAATTAGTGGCCCCACTCCAAAAATTATTCCAGGGACCCAGTTATCTGGCACATCTGATTTTACCAGAACAGTCTGGAATTGAGTAGATTGGGTCATTTATACATCATTATAAATCCTAGAGATTTTGCCCATGCAGACGTAGCACATAATTTCATTGTTCTTGAAAGGTACAGCCAATCTCACTCCTATGGAACAATGTCTTACCCACATCTGCCACACTATTTAAATCTGGTATGCTTGGTGCCCTAGAAAATCCTGCATAACTACTAGGTTAAGATGTTAAATAATTATCTCTCCATCTTGAAACAGTGTCAGACATTCAAGGCCACATTCATACTGTCACTATCTACGCCATTTTGTACTCCATAGAATCATTTAGGTTGGAAAAGACCTTCAAGATCATCAAATCCAACTGCCAATCAGACCCATTGAGTGCCATCACTAAGACATGTCTCTTTGTGCCACATCCATGCGTCTCTTAAATACCTCGAGGGATGAAGTCTGGATTTGAAAAGTAACCATATAGATTAAATCAATTTACAGAAGCACTTAAGCAGCAATTTAAAAATACCGACATGCTTATTAAAGCCTAGTAAAGAAAATTTGAAGAGGCAAACCAAGTTTATCATATTTTCAGAATCTATATTAGCATTTAACAGTTTGGCTATATGGAAGAAAATATTATTCAGTGAACTGAAGCATCACAAACATCCAAACACACTGGAAATGTAACAGTGAAACCAGTCTAACAAGTAAATTCTCCAACAGATGTGACATTTTAAAAGATTAATTTAATTATTTAAATAGCCATTGGAAATTGAAGATGTTAGAATTTTTTCTGCTGCACTCAGTAACACACTGAAGTTTCTGACATTACTAGAGTTAGTTGTAATCACACTTTTAGAGGAAATGTTTCTCAATTCGAGTACAAAATAAAGAAACTGATGCTTCTGAAATTGTATCCTGTGGATGTATTTATATATTTGGTATCAACTTATTACATAATTATGAAGTAAGCTAAGAAAATGTGCATTTACCTTATCTTTAACTTCACTGACATGCACAGCGCAATACTAAGTAGTTTGGATAGGTAGCAAGAATATAAAGGCTGGGACACAAATATTGGAGTGGTGCAAGTTTATTTTTCTTTATTTTTCTTGCTTGGTGGTTAAATAGAAAGTTTACTTTATGAAAAAAAAAAAAAAAAAAAAAAAAAAAAAAAAACAAAAAAAAATTA
>NC_048893.1:152470639-152504854 GCF_011077185.1 Oxyura jamaicensis
TTTTTTTTTTTTTTTTTTTTTTTTTTTTTTTTTTATTTTTAAATTTTATTTTTTTATAAAAAAAAAAAAAAAAAAAAAAAAAAAAAAGCATAAGCCATAGAAATCTTATGATCCATAGTCTGATCTGTACTTAAATGCAAAACTCCTCAGTAATGAGAGAACAAAGGTATGCCACCAAATTATGAAATTTGTTCTCTGAAGACCTCAGTGTGCCTTTATGTTAATTCCTTGAAAGTTGAAAATGCACATGTAGAGTTCTTTTGACCAGAAATATTTTGATCTGATTAGACAAGTTAATGCTCCATCTGTTTAACAAAATCCTGCTTAACAACTTTAATTTCCCTTTATGATAAGATCACCCCCATCTAGTCAACCAAGGGAAGCCAGTTGATGTAATGTTTTCGGATTTCAGTAAAGCTTTTGATATGGTTTTTCATAGGATCCTACTGGAATAAATGTCCAGCATAAAGCTAGGTAAAAACATCATACAAATGGTGAACAATTGGCTGATGGGTAGGGCTCAAAGGCTTATGGTAAATGGGGTTAAATCAGGTTGGCAACCCATCACCAGTCAGGTCCCCAGGGCTCCATTTTAGGGCCAATCCTTTTCTATGTTTTCAGAAATGGTTTGGATGTAGGTCTAGAAGGTGTTTTGAGTAAGTTTGCTGATGTTACCTAACTGGGAGGAGCTGTTGACTCTGCAGAGGGTGGAAAGGCCTTGGAGAAATATCTGGACAGATTGGAGAGCTGGACAATCGCCAACCATAGGAAGTTTACAAGAGCAAGTGGCAGGCAACCCTGGCTATATGTACAGACTGGGCGACAAGACGCTGGAGAGCAGCCCCACAGAGAGAAATCTGGGGAAATCTGGCAATGAAAGTGACTTCATTTTTTTTTTTTTTTTTTTTTTTTCTGTCTTCCCTTCTCCTTATCCCATCTGTTTATCCAACAATAACAACAGCAAATTAATAATAATAATATAAAACTGTCAGCTTAGCTTGGATAATGGGAACACTACACAGTGTCCCAGTAAAAACATAAGCTAAAGCTTATGCTGACTGTGCAAAGACATATCCTAACCTATTCTTCTTATCAACTTATTATGAGAACTTGATGTTTGAACTGGAGCTTGGTACCAGGTATCTCTTGGTATGATGTAGAGTTTAAGCAAGAGATAATAGAAATTTTAAAAATATTGTTGATAACAGAGGACCAAGACCTATAAACAAGCCGGTGATCAATTAATTTCTTCACTGAAGAACTACAATTTTCACAGTGGGGAAAAGACTGCTTTCAGCATACAAAAGAAAAGAAGCTGGTAAGAAAAAACAGTACCTGTCTGTTAAAGTAGTATCTTTGTGGAGTGCATATTCCAGGGTGCAGAGGCTAAAGGCTAAAACTGCCTAGAAGCTCAAACATCCTCTAAAATGACAGGATTTGGAATTGGGTGGGATGGTGTGGGTAGTGTTAGGGGGTGAGGAGTGGGGTGCAGAAAAGAGGAAATAATTATTATAGGAACTGTTCTGCACAACCAATATAAAATTGCTGGAGTTCTAAGGGTGCTGTCTGCCTTCCCTGCCTGGTCCAAGAGGGAAGTTCACCCTCCCTCTTGCTGTTTGTCTACTCCAGAAGCTTTTCACTCCTTAAAATAATCTTTTGACCTGCTAAGGCAACTGTCCAGAACTGTGTATGGAGGTGTGTGTATTTCTGTCTTTCCCTGCCAAATGTTATGTATATCTCCTCTGTAACACTCTAAACCCTTATTATACATAAACACAAATAAGACATTTTGTTTCCTCGTTTGCTCTATATTTGACTCTATGTCACTCAGTTCATGTACCCTTGTATTATACAGTTTGACATTGACTAGTCTATTTTACATCCCTGAAAACACATTTTGGTGACTTTTAACACCAGTCCAAACATTCAACACGTTATATGCAAGGAATTCATTAGGAATGGATGGCTATCTATATCTGTCAGTCAGCTTAGTATTTTGTAGTCAATGGTCAAGTAATGAGTTTAACCATTATTACCTCATGGCTGTCCCTGATCAACTTCTTTGAATCAGCTGATCTTCATAAATGCTTCTTTGCAAGTGAGGGGTCAATCAGAAGACAGAACATGTTCTGTTGCTGATGGAAGCCTTTCCTCTCTTTGAGGACTGAAGAGGATAATGTCTTTGTAAGGTTAAGAGATCTTGATAGACTTCAAAAATCTCTTTGTTTTAAATATATTTTTTCCTGTATTTAATAAATCTGACTTAAGAAATTTGACTCTTACATGGATATTTCAGCAGTTCATTCCCAAGGGCAAAACAATCTTGAAACTACAAAGTAGAAATGTGAAATAAGTGCTAAATGACACAGCCAAAGGGCATGGGTAGAATTTGTCTTTACCTCAAGGAAGTGTTATGAAAAATGCAAGAGCAGATTTCACTCTAGGAAATTACAACAGCATCATTGAGCTGTTAAGAGAAGTAAGATACCTGGTTTGTAGAAAATTCTTCTGCTAGATTCTACTCAATAAATATTTTTGCTTTTGTTTTCCCTTTTTCCTGTTTCTGAGGTGAAATATCTTCCCAAGATTGAATAGGGTAAAAATTCCCAATAGTGAAATCTATTACATGGTGACATAGTCTCAAAAGGGAAGTAGTAGAAGCTTTACTGCTAGGTGCATTTAAATCTAGATGAGACAAAGTACTGGAAAATATACTTCAGGGAACAATCAACTGAGTACATGAAATAGAAGACCAAATAGGTATTTTCAACTCTAATTTCTACCATTAACATCCATGTTATGGTACGAATTGAAGGTTATTCAGAGATTAATGAGTTACAGTGCTGCTAGATGAGACATTCATTATGTAAAAAATCTGTATTTCACAACATTGTGCTCATTATTATAGATTCTAGGGTTAGTAATTTAACCACACTTAAAAGGATGCATACATTAATAAGGATTGAGCTGCAGCCAAAAATATCCACCTGATTCTAAGTGGTTGCTTTTCACATAGCAACTAGAAAATCACATTACTAATCTGGCCTTTCCTCATAATCATAGATGTTGCCAAGGAATAGCAATTCAAATAGCATGTCAATGAATAAATCTCCTCATGTTTTAATAGTTTGAAAATGGATAACAGAGACAGAAACAAGAAGACAGCAAATTTCTGGCTGACAAATACCTATGTAATAAATGGTTGATATTTATTTATTTATATATAAGAGTTATAGAACTGGAATGCTTATATTGCTACAGGCTACAATTAAGCAATATAAAGGGGGCATATGGTATAGATTTTATTCTTCTTTAGGTTTCTTTTCACAAATATAGCCAATTCAGATACAAGTGAGAACTCCTGACGCAACTGAAGGAATTTCACAAACACTCTACTAAATAAGAAGCCTATCTTCCTATCCTTGGCACTTAGAACAGAGTGAAATGGATATAAGCCTTACATTTCAGTTTCAGATCCAGAAACTAACTTCCCCTGTGTCTAGAAGACACTTTATTTTGTTGCTTTATTTGTGGCTCAGAGTGATGGGCACTTGGAATCTTTGCTTTTGAGTCTGTTTTGGCACTAAACTTTCCTTTTGATCCTTCTGCCCATAAAAGATGTTACCCTATATATGAAAAGTGGCAACCAGGAAAATCAGTCTTGCCTTTTTGGTGATGTGTAGTCGGAATTATTATAGCTTCAGGTGAGTAGTAATTCTTGAGCATGTTATATGAGGAGACAGATGGGTAAAAATCAGTGCAATGCAGTACCTTTATAATGACTCTGGCAGTGAGAGTGTGAAACCATAGAAACAGCCACCTATAGCCTTCCTAACATTAGAGAAGATCCATAGCATGTAAAACCTCTAAATCATGCAGGAAAGCTTTACTGTTTAATGTAGAACACTGCTGGCAGAATGTTGAAGATAGGACTAGAAAAGATGTGGCCACATGCCAGCTTCAGTGACAACATGAAAAGTAATACAGACCATAGATACAGCCTGGAGGAGGAAAAGACAAGAGGAAGCAAGGAAAGGATTAAGCTAATTTTTCCCATAGGTTGCTGTCTTGGCATCTAAAAGGAGGTCAACAGTACAGAAAGAATGTGCTGTTCTTACAGGACAGAGAAGACAAAAAACTTTGGATGGGCTTGAATTAGTGCTTTGAGGCTTTCAGGCATATGTTGACCTGCCCCTGCTGTCCTATGTTAGCCTTGCTGCTGCATAGATCATTTGGCAGGCCAGCTAATATCTTTGCCTTTAGCTTTTGCACACATCTCTTTTCCCTTACCATTCCCCTGCAGCCAACATACACATATTAAAAAAAAAACAAACAAACAAAAAAAAAAACAAACAAAAAAAAACTCCTTCAAGCAGAAAGAAATGCAGGTTATACTGTAGTTTACTAAACTATCTAATTCATGTTGCTTAAAACACAGCTGGTGAGGGAAGAAGAATGGTTTCTTAAAAGAGATCAAGCAATCAAATTATTTGAACTAGAATGAAACTTTATGTTTCACTTACAATCATTTTTCTTACAGAGTGAGTTTTATTCATTTTTAATGCCTAATTTGCATTTTTTAACTTCAAAGAAAAAAGAAAAGGAATATTCTGCACCTTTTGTAGAAAACTATTTCAGTCGTTCTGAAGTTTCCACATATTCTCATTTGTAAAACTGTCCGTTTACAGGCTGTATATGATTCTCACAAGATTCAACCAAAAATCTTTCTATTTAAATAAGGTTCTTACTGACGGCTAAACCTAAAAGTGCCCTAATGAAAAATAGGCTCTGTTATCATTCTCTCTGTCCCTGGATGGCATTCAAATTGCTTTCAAATAAAATATGCTGATTTACCAACCTAATCCTTTACTGGCAGAAATATAATGTTATTCTGTATTTACTGCTGGGATGGTATTGTAAGGACCTGGAAAAAGCACTGTCAGAAAATACATAGATCTCATCCAGAGGGGTCAACATTTAAAATTTACATTACAATAGGGACTTTACCCTTTCTACTGGTAGGATTTTTAAAATTTATTTCCATTGTGATTTCCAGCTGTATTTGAGACTGGGGCTGAAATTACTGTTGTGATTCATGTACACTAAGGCTACACTACACATAGTAAATGGAAAATTGGGGGACCTTAATGCTAGGAGTTTGTCGGCTTTAATGTGTACAAGTAAAAACATGTGGTAGGTAGACCTTAACTAGCTGCCAGATTCCAACCCAGCTGCTCTCGCTTCCCTTCCTCTAAAGCACACTGGAGAAAATAGAATGAGAATACTCATGGGCTGAGATAAGGACACGGAGATCACTTAGCAGTTACCATCATGGGCAAAACAGACTTGAATTGAGGAAAATCAGTAGAATTTATTACCAATTAAAATAGATTTAGATAGTGAGAAACAGAGACAAAATTCAAAACAATACCTTCCCCTCACCTTTTGCCCAGAGGCTCAACTTTACTCCTTCATTCTCAAATATTGTATGTCTCCCTGCCTTGAGTGTTGCAAAGGGGATGGGGAATGGGGGACTGCAATAAGTTCTTACTATCTCCTCTCTTCTGCTCCTTTCTCCTCTTTCTGCTCCTTTCTAGTGCTCTGTCCATCAAATTTATGTCTCTCCAGTTTAGAGACAAGATATCAGTTTGATCTGGATAGGCTGGACCAATGGGCCGAGGCCAATGGTATGAAGTTCAACAAGGCCAAGTGCCAGGTCCTGCACCTGGGGCACAACAACCCCAAACAGAGCTACAGGCTGGGAGATGTATGGTTAGAAAGCTGCCTGGCAGAGAAGGACCTGGGAGTATTGTTTGACAGTCGGCTGAATATGAGCCAGCAGTGTGCTCAGGCGGCCAAGAAGGCCAGCAGCATCCTGGCTTGCATAAGAAACAGCGTGGCCAGCAGGTCCAGGGAAGTGATTGTTCCCCTGTACTCGGCTCTGGTGAGGCCGCACCTCGAGTACTGCGTTCAGTTTTGGGCCCCTTGCTACAAGAAGGACATGGAGTTGTTTGAGCAAGTCCAGAGAAGGGCAACAAAGCTGGTGAAGGGTCTGGAGAACATGTCTTATGAGGAGCAGCTGAGGGAGCTGGGACTGTTTAGCCTGAAGAAGAGGAGGCTCAGAGGCGACCTTATTGCACTCCATAGGTACCTGAAAGGAGGCTGTAGCGAGGTGGGGGTTGATCTATTCTCCCACGTGCCTGGTGACAGGATGAGGGGGAATGGGCTAAAGTTGCACCAGGGGAGGTTTAGGTTGGATATTAGGAAGAACGTCTTTACTGAACGGGTTGTTAGTCACTGGAATAGGCTGCCCAGGGAAGTGGTTGAGTCACCATCCCTGGAGGTCTTTAAGAGACGTTTAGATGTAAAGCTTAGGGATATGGTTTAGTGGTTTAGTGGAAGATTTGTTAACGTTAGGTCAGAGGTTGGACTCGGTGATCTTGGAGGTCTCTTCCAACCTAGACTATTTAGTGATTCTGTGATTCTGTAGGATTCTCATAATAACGATCCCTGGTCCTGCTATACATAGGAGTAAGCAGAGATCCAGGGAAGGCAAACTGACATTTGTGCTGTCCCCATCACTGTTTTTAAACCCTGGTCATGTACATCTATGTGACACTTCCTGAAAAGAAGGGACTAGACTTAAAGACATCTGCAAATAGATTTTATTCGGTATTTTTCAGTTACATATTGCACCAAGACTCAAAAAGGTTTTAGGATTCAAGTCTGTAACTGAGGTACCAGAGAATCTCTCTGATACTGCTAGTAAGGATTTTGTATTGTTCTGGCTTTTGTCACAAGGAAAAAGCAGAAGAAATATAATTCAGCCAGAAACTTCTGATGGTCCTCATCTTGAGATGGCGAAGAGAAACTTAATGTAAATTTTATGTCTGTTTCTTGCCTAAATAATGTTTGCTGTTGTTGTTGTTGTTCAGATATCTAAGCTCCCTATAATTCAGAAAAAAAAAAAAAAACTCAAAATACTTTGTTACCTTGCTAGACAATTACAAATATAAGATTAAAAAAAAAAAAAAAAAAAAAAAAAAAAAAAAAAAGCTGGCTTTTAGCTTTCAAGGACAATACAGTAACAGAAGTAAAAGTCTCATTCAGCAGTTTCTATATGCATAAATTAAGATACCATTCCCAATTATATATTGTATCATTCTACTTCATCTTTCCTAGAATCCTGATGTATCTTTCTTCTTTCTTTGGCTCCTTGAATGATTATTATTAACATAACCATTCATCTTGTTGGCATAATGAAAGATATTATGAAGAGTTATTCAATGTAAAAAGTTTAGGGAAATACGTGTTGCTTGGGAACATGTAGTTCTTTTAAAGTCATTTGAAAATGTACACTCAGGTATTTCAAGCCTTATTTTCCTGCTAAGATTTATGCTGAAACCAGCCTTTTTACATGATAATGAAAGGATGAGCTAAAGCAATGAAATATACTTTTACAAGGAAAAGATCCTCTTTGCACTAGTTTAGCAATATGGCTGGGAAACAAAATGCTGACTGCTTTTTCACTTTCCTGATTTTAGCTTTATGTGACCATGGGTTTAGTGTTTTCTAAGCTTTTTGCTGAGCCTTAGTTAAGAACCTGTATATGTATACATTTTTTTTTTTCTTGTATATTACAGAATATAGAGTCCAGGAACTTGCAGTCTTTGATACCAAGGGAAACTCATTTTACTTAGAGGTAGTCTGAACTGAGAAAATATGGTTGCTTGTTTTGTTTGGTTGTTTGTTTAAGAAAGCCATTCACATGTTTCTGGAAGAGAGCTGTATGAAAAATCATTATTCTTGACATGAATCCTTCAAAAACACTTTTTTATGTATTTTATCTGCTACATGATAAATCATAAAATAACCTCTATTGAATAGCCAAGTATTTCACAGGCCTTGGACTATTTGCAAATGTACATTTAAATCTTCCCAGGAATGATAGAAACTTTATGCTATAAATTCCTCTAACACTAGAACTATACATATGACTTCATGAAGCCTGCTTCTGCTTGTGTTTTATAGGTTGCCCTGATTTGGCTCTTCTTTGAGAGGTTTCAGATATTACCTGTGAAAGATATTAGGCTTTTCCTTCCTAAAACCACCTACTGAGATTCACTCCAGACATACCATCACACAAGTATTAATAAAAAAGGCTTAAATATGAGGTCAGTCAGTGCTGAAATGGATCTTATTTTAAGCCAAAATGGGAAGAAAATTAAATTGGAAGTTAATGAGAAAAACTTCCTGTACTAGAAAAAAATGTCATCTGGAAAACAAAGATAGGTTGTTCCCAATATAAATGATTTCTTAGATTCTGGGCTACCTAAGAATTACTTCTAATGGCAGGCAATAATTTATATGTATTGAAGAATATAAAACAGGATGTGTGTAGGTTGGCCTACTCTTCCGTTTCCAGAATGTGGGGCTTTTATAGCATGAACTTGCATGTGAATTGTGATGTCTGGTGCTCACAGACTCCATGAACTTTTTGAATCCTCTCTTGGCTGTTTTTGGAAGGTGCAATATCTTGTGCTGAGTGAACAAGTATTGGTGTAGCTTATTTTAAACCTATTACCTGAGAATTTCTTTAGATCCTTCAAGGTTCTCACATTTCATGATATAGTGATAATACTCCTTATTCAACTCCATAATTTAAAGCAACCTTATATACCACCGAGGGTCACACAAGGTTTTCTAAATGGGAAAGGTAAGTGTGATAGTTGCAAAATCACAGAATCACAGAATCACAGAATTGTAGGGGTTGGAAGGGACTTCAAGAGATCATCAGGTCCAACCCCCCTGCCAAAGCAGGTTCCCTAAAGCAGGCTGCCCAGGTAGGCATCCAGACGGGCCTTGAATATCTACAGAGAAGGAGACTCCAAAACCTCGCTAGGCAGCCTGTTCCAGTTCTCTGTCTCCCTTACCGTGAAGAAGTTCTTTCGCATGTTGGTGCGGAACTTCCTGTGATCCATTTTGTGGCCATTACCCCTTGTCCTGTCCCCACAAACCACTGAAAAGAGGTTGGACAAATCCCTCCATCTCCCACACTTAAGATATTTGTAAACATTAATAAGATCCCCTTTCAGTCTTCTTTTCTCAAGGCTGAACAGACCCAGGTCTCTCAGCCTTTCCTCATAGGGAAGATACTCCAGGCCCCGTATCACCTTTGTGGCCCTGCATTGGACTCTTCTCTTTCCAGGAGATCCCTGTGTTTTTTTGTTCGGGGGAGGGGGGATTAGGGGGGTCGGGGAAGGGTTGGGACACGACGACACACAACACAGAACTGGACACAGAACTCCAGGTGAGGTCTGACCAGAGCAAAAGGGGAGGATCACCTCCCTTGACCTGCAGGCCACGCTCCTTTTAATGCATGCCAGGATCCCATTGGCCTTCTTGGCCACCAAGTTTAGTTCTGTCAGTGCCTTGGCTTTCCTGATCTCATCCCTGCACATAGGGACAGCATTTCTATACTCTTCCCAGGGCAAATGCCCCTGTTTCCACTTTCTGTGCTTTCCTTCTTTTGCCTATATTTGACCAGCAGATGATCTGGTCCTTAATTTTACACACAGGCTCTCAACCTGCTCTTGGCTGTTTCTTAGAGGGAACTATTCACAATCAATTTCTTATCATAGAGAGCAACACCCCCACCCTCCTTCCCTGCCTGTCTCTCCTGTAGAGCTTGTAGCCAGCCCTCTATTCCAATGTTCCAGGTGTGTAATTTGTCCCACCGCATTTCTGTGATAGCAATTAGATCATAGTTTTCTAACTGCACCATGGATTCCAACTCCTCCTGTTTGTTTCCCATGCTGCGTGCAATATTTTCCCTTCCATCTGTGTTATTAGCTTGGTAGGAGTATATTGTCATTCACCCACATTTGTCTCATTGTAGCCCCACCCTCATTATATTCATAATTACTCCCATGCATCTCAGGTACATTTGTAAGTATGTGACTGAGAATATTTTCCTGATTTCTCATTGATTTCTTAATTTCTATTTCCTACAAAATTCATGGGTTCTATCCACATCCTTTTGCCATCACTCCTGTGTCAAGTAGTTTATTTTCTTTAAGGAGTCTAATGATACGATCAGATATTTTAAAATTATAATGACCACTTTATTCTCAAGCTACAGGTGGAGTGATCACAGGTATCATTCTGGGACTGCAATTAATTCTTTTAGAATCCATGTCAGAATTGCCTTAACAGGAACAGAAGAATTTTATTTTTTATGACAGGTTTTAGGGTCACACTTCAATTTCTAATAGTGATTGAATCTCTTCATTTTATTAATTATTAATTTTATTAATTGCTTGTCCTTTTATGTTGTAAAATTGAGTCAATGTAGCAGGGTAATGTTATTATTCCCTTGTTAAAAAAAAAAAAAAAAAAAAAAAAAGTAAAGAACTGAAGTATAGAGTTGAAAAAGCCAATGATAAATATTGAAATTAAGTTGGTGGTGTGCCATACTATGGCATTTGCTTTGGAAGAATGTTTGAAAAAATAGCCACAAGAAGTTTATTTGATGAGATTTTTTTTTTTTTCTTGAGTAAAATATGTCTCAGTTCCCTAGGTTGGGAGGTGCAAACTACAGGGAAGAGATTTTCTCTCTCATGTGCAGTTCTGCACAGTGCATTGAGATTTTTTGCTTGTTGGGTTGGTTGGTTGGTTTGTTTGTTGGTTTGGCTATGTTAGCTTGCTTTTTTTTGTTGTTTCTTTAAGAAAACTAGAAGCATATTAATAACTCTTTGAAATACTCTTATAATTCACAGTACCAATGGAAGAACATTCTTCCTCTCTTCCTCTCTCTGTTATCATTTCTTGTTTGTCCATTCAGTTGCAGGTCACCCTTTTTCAAACAACAGTTGAATTATTTTAATTTTATTTCTGACTTTTTCTAGACTGACAGTAACTTCTGTCCTGCTGGCTATGAAAAACATGGGGTATACATACCCTATAATTCAACACATGAAAGGAAAAATATATATATATATGTCCTGTGTTTTATGTTTAAGCATAAGAAAAGGATAGTCATCTGTACAATTTACTGTATACAAAACCTGGTCCTGCTATTCCCATTTTCATTGAAAAGTCTGCCAGTAAGTTAGTAGCATTGCTAGCACACCATATGGCAACAGCATTGAACTAGATGTATGTTCAGTCATGAAGACTTATTGTCACTGCAAGAACATAATGCCTACTCCAAAGAACTGGCTCAGAGTCAAAAGTAGACAATAGTCAGAGATGAAGGCTTACTATGACTTCTTTATTGCCCTTTCTGCATAGTCATTTTGCAGAACAATAAGGGATTTGTTCACTCAGAGGAAGATTTTGATGTTTTCCACTATATTGAAATATTCAGCATAACAGGATTCTCAACAACATGGTTCCACTTAATTAATACTGAATTACCCTGGAAATCCTACCAAAGTGCTTACAATAATTATAGTAATACTAAATGAGTTCAGGGAAAGTAATGTTATCACAAGACATACTAAATGAATTAATAGTGGTAAAACACTCCTGGCCTAGAAATGTTGAATCCTTAGAAGGATAGTGCAACTGGATTTAAAAAACAAAAATAACCTTCATATATGGAGAGATCAAATAGCATTTTAGTTATTATTTACAGGCTTATATGCAAATTAAAGCTTATCCTACATATCTGAATACGTCCATATTTCTCAAAGATGAAACTAAATGAAGGATAAAGCCTTTTCTAAAAGACATTGTCAAAGCTAAAGAGAAAGATGAATTAGAAATGTCACCTTAGCATTTTTCTCAAATGGGGAGTGCTTGAGAAAATAAGAATTTCACATTAACCTCCTTCCAATGGTGGCTATAAGACCATCTGGAGCCTTGTAGATTAAAAATGCCAAACTTTCCAGTAATGCTTTGAAGTTGGAGATACTTGTGGTCTGTGGAAAAAAGTTTGTGTACATCTGTCTTCCTTGTCTTTAATTGGGTGGGAATAACAAAGGACAAGGTCAATAGTAATTAAGTAGTCTGCAATACAGCATCCTTGATGCAGATCCACAAGAAAGGAATATAGTGTTAAGTCATCCAAGAACATACTTTTTTAGTACTTCACTGCCAGGCATGGATATTTTTCAAAATTCAAAATTTGTCTGCAACTCCCTATGCATAAATGTTATTCATTCCTAAAAACAAGTATTCTATCCTCTTTCAATTTTCTATATGGAAGTCTTAACACACTTTTATTCCCCCCATGCCCAGTAGTAGTAATACAGTATCTAGCAGAGCAGTTGGCTATGTAGGAAAAGAATTTGCCAAAGGATTGTTGGCAGAAGCAAACTGTTGGGACCCAATTATAGGCGTGCATCACAGTATATGCATCGTACAATACTTGTGGTGAAAAATAACGTTTTTTGTTGTTGTTGTTTGTTTGTTGTTGTTGTTTTTTAACAAGAATATATGACTAAGGACTAAAAATAATTTTAAATATTCTTAAAAACAAATGAAAAAATCTCCTTAGATGTCTCAGAGGAACCTTTTCTAACGCATTATTTTGTAGAGGTTATACATCTTTATTGGTCAGCAAAGTAAAGAAAAAAAAAACAACTCTAAGTCTAAATTTAAACACTGGAAAATGAAAATTGGAACTGGAAATACTGTAAATTGAAAATGCAAAAGAAGGAAAATTTATAGAATCATCGAATCATTAGGGTTGGAAAAGACCTCCAAGATCATCTAGACCAACTATCACCCTACCACCAATGTCACCCACTAAACCATGTCCCAAAGCACCAAGTCCAACCTTTCCTTAAATACCCCCAGGGACGGTGACTCCACCACCTCCCTGGGCAACCTGTTCCAATGCCTGACTACTCTTTCTGAGAAGAAGTGTCTCCTAATTTCTAACTTAAACCTCCCCTCGTGCAACTTTAGGCCATTCACTCTAGTCCTATCCCTAGTCATCTGTGAAACGAGGCCGAACCCCAGCTCCCCACAACTTTCTTTCAGGTAGTTGGAGAGAGCAATTTCTATTTTAAAAAAGCTCAGTGATACTTTCAGTAATAAATTTTTAAAAGAAAGCTGGATTCATTATATAACTTGTATGTTGATACCATTTAAATGGAAAAGAACTTTAAAGTTTCCCCATTTAGTTTATACTACTACAATTACCACTAAAATATGAACCAGAAAAGAGAGTAAGAATATAATAGAATCTATTTTGGGCTAGAACAAAGAATTATAAAAAAATCAATCCTATGTCTTTGCTGAGTTGATTCAGTATATACTTTAAATTTACTGTGCTGTTTAGATGCTTATTGAATTACAGAATTACCATAGCACTTTTTATCATGGAACTTCAACTTATTTTACAGTATAATATAATAACATTACAAATAATAAATGATATTTTGTTACAAATTGTCTAACAGAACCAGATTAAAATGAATATGCTAATTAAATAATTAATACAAGACTAAAACACCAGGTATTTCTTCATAATGAAGACACCCAAGAAGAATTGTCCAGGAATTTGTGACACAAAGTGCTTGTTGACCAAACAGGGAATCCATTTCATACAAACTGACTGACACTGCTCAAAGGGGGGTTTTTATATTTGCCTTTTTTTTTTTTTTTTTTTTTTTTAGCTTTTTCTTTCACTCTCAAAGTCTTCAAATAAATTGTTTCAATCAACACATAAAAATAAATAAAAGTCCTTTATCTTGTGATACAGCCTTTGCTACAAACAGCAATACTCACTGTAGTCATAATGTGGAAACTCCAACAGAGGAATAATTCACATTGAAGTATTAATTTCACAATAGACATAAAAATGAAAAAAAATACAAATGACAAATATAGAAAGAAACAGAATAAAAAGATGGAGACCTTACTAGAGATATACAATGTTTTCAGTACCACCTCCACTTTCCCCCTACATAGAAAAAAATAAATCAAAACTGGTAGTTTAGTGGGGGTGCTTATAAAAATTGTATCTCCATGTGAATACATTAAAGCACTAAGGAAGTGACTTTCAAGTAGCTGTCCTTCTTAAGAATCACTTGGCTAATATTTTATCTTATTACTAGGGTGCAGTGTGCATGTATGATTGGCAATGACAGCATCCTTTGTTTTCTGACCCTTCTGAATCACTTGGTTTTGGTAGCCAGGTAGGGGGGACCCCTTCTGTGAGAAAAGACCAGGAGCTGCCCTCATGTCAGACACAGCTGTTTCCAGCCATCTCCAAAAGGGACCCAACTGCTGGCCAAAGCTGAGCCACTAGTGTCACTCCTGTGACAGGATATTTAAGAAAGGGTAATAAATTATGCAGAGCAGATGTGAGAGAGAAGAGTGAGAAAAATGTGAGAGAAACAACTCTTGCAGACACCAAAGCCAGTGAAGAAGCAGGGGGAGAAGGTATTACAGGCATTCCCCTGCTTCATTCCCCTTCGTGGGGAAGAACTTGTTGGAGCAGGTTGTCCCCTGCAGCCCATGGAGTACCATGTTGGAGCAGATGTACACACTGCAGTCCATGGAGGACCCCATGCCAGAGCAGGTGGATGTTTCCTGAAGGAAGCTGCATCTCATGGAGACCCCACATAGGAGAAGGCTTCTTGCTGGCCCTTTGGAGAGGAGCCGATGTAGGAGCAGGTTTTCTGGCAAGAACTGTGGTCTCTGAGGGGCCCATGCTGGAGCAGTTCTTGAAGTACTACCTGTGGGAATGACCTATGTTAAATCAGGTCATGAATCCTGTGGGAGGGACCCCACACGGGAGCATGGGAAGAGTGTGGAGATGAAGAAGTGGCAGAGGTGAAGTGTTATGAACTAACTGCAACCATTGTTCTCCTGCGCTGCTTGAGGGGATAAGGTTAAGGAATTGGGAATGAATTTGAGCCTTCCCCTGGGGTGTGGGGAAGGTGTTCTTAGTTTTGTTTTTAGTTGTTAATATTCTACTTTGTTATTAATTTGAAATGAATGAAATTAATATTCCCTAAATCAAGACTGTTTTACCCATGATAGTAGTTAGTGTGTGATCTTCTTGTTCTTGTCTCAAAAGACATGAGCTTTTCCATTGTATTTTTTTCCTCTGTCTTGCTGAGGAGATGGAGAGAGAGAGCAGCTTGGTGGGCACATGGTGACAAGCAAAGGTTAACTCACCACACAAGGTTACAAAGTAGGTTAAAGTTTAATCTTATCTTTATCCTAATTAGGGGTTCCAAATAATGTAAAACAAATGCCAGATGTTTAAGGATGAATTTTTATACTCTTACATGCTAGTGAAATACATCTTGCTCTGACACTTTTTACCTTGGATGATGCTGCTTAATATGAAAAAAATCTTAGAAGTGTCTCAGCTGAGTCTGTAAATGTGTGCAAATAATTTTTCTAAAATACACAAAATTATGAGGGATATTTTCATTAATTGTTGCTTGTTTTTTTTTTTTTTTTTTTTTTTTTTATGTACTTCTAATACTTTCCAACATAATAAACTCAATACCCTATGGTTTAATAAGAATGAATGCAATCACAAGAGGAAAAAAAAAAAAAAAAAAAAAAAAAAAGGACTATCTTTTATTAATTAAAGAAAGCTAAAAAGGTCAGAACATGACAGGAAAAAATCTTTAAGTATGTAACAGGAACAAGAAACTGATGTATTTTTGTGGCTTTTTCTATTGGTTTGAATGCTTTTCTTGTCACTGAATCTCTGATGAACTGTGAGAATATGATTGACTGCAGAAGAGATGACCCAGTGCTCTAATAGGTCCTGTGTAAAAATCTTATATTCAGTTCTAGCATCTACTGGAATGAGAAAACTCCAAAAGGAAATCTGAGGAAAGAAAATGTATTGCAATACAAAAACAAAACAAAACAAACAAACAAAAAAATCCTTTTAGACTAAAGCATGTTTTTTGTTTGTTTTTTGTTTTTGTTTTTAAACTAGTGAAAGGGAACTCATAACACCAAGAATTTGATAGAAATGTAAGTTCTTTGACACAAGAAATAATGTCTGGTTATACTTATACTGTCATTTCAAAAATCTAATTTTGAAGAATGATAATTTCCTTCCTATATTAGAGAACATTACAGTTTCTAATAATTAAATGCAGGCATAATCCCCGAAACATGAAATGTATATATTCCCTTCTGAAATGCGTAGCATTAATTGTAACAATCTTAACATTTGTATAAATATTTTTGAATATATCCTGTAACAATTCATTGCATGATCTAGCTAGAGACTGAGGTATGTATTAATAAGAACTCAAAAAATAATAATAAAAAGATTTTTATAATTCATTTTCTATGATTTTGCATAGAAAATTTTCTCCCATTATCCTTTTTCTTAAGACAGTAACATCTACTTTTAATTGCCAACTTATTTATAGAGTTTAAAGCTACACAACAGGGTTTAAAGTGTTTGCCAGATGCTAGCATAAGTGATAAATTACTTCTACTTTCTAAATTTTTTTTTTTTTTTTTTTTTTTTTTTCAGCTCTGGGAGGAACTGGAGTTTCTGTTTCATTGGGTGTTAGAGCACCCTTCTGTGTAATTTCAGCCTGTCACCATCAGAGAACCATAAGGCTCCAAAAATATTGCTGTATGACTTGGTTTTCTAATATAATAAAGATCCTGTGCTTGTAAAAGAAATAGAAATATACATATTAGAGTAAAGGCCTGATAGCACTTGCAGGAACCAGCAATGTAGTAACAGTGGTAGTGCCAATGAAAATATAAATGGCAAGTACTAAGCATTAGGACAAGCCAAAATGTATCGAGTTTATGTGGCAAGGTTTCAGTAGCAGGGGGCTGCAGGGGTGGCCTCTCTGAGAAGAGCTCAGAAGCTGCCCCAAGTTAGGTAAGGGCCAGTTTCAGCCAGCTGCAAAGGGACCTACCGCTAGCCAGAGCTGAGCCAATAAACAACGTTGGCAGTGCCTCTGTGAGAGCAGAATTTTAAAAGGGAAAAAACTGCCTTGCAACATTAGCTGGGAGACTGAAGAGTGAGAAACAGCCCTGCAGACACCAAGGTCAGTGCAGAAGGAGAGCAGGAAGTGCTAGAGGCACAGAGCAGAAGTTCCCATGAGGCCTGTGGAGAGGCCCCTGGTGGAGCAGGCTGTCCCCCTGCAGCCCATGGGTCCCACATGGAGCAGATCTCCACACTGCAGCCTGTGGAGGAGCCCCTGATGGAGCAGGTGGATGTGGCCTGGAGGAGGCTACAGCCCATGGAGAGCCCCCACAGGAGCAGGCCCCGGGCCATAGCTGCAGCCCATGGAGAGGAGCCCACGCAGGAGCAGGGCGTCTGGGGTAAGCTCTCACCCATGGGGTCCCATGCTGGAGCAGTTTGCTCCTGTTGGATGGACTCCACGGTACAGAGCTATGCGGGAGCATTTTTTGAAGAGCTGCTGCGTGTGAGAAGCCCCCCATGATCAGTTTGGGAAGGATGACATCCCATGGGAAGGACCATATGTTGGAGCAGGGGCAAAGAGTGACCATAAAAGAACAGCAGAGACAAAGCGTTAGGGACTGACCACAGCCCTCATTCTCCCAGTTCTCCTGCACTGCTCGGAGGGAAGGAGGTGGAAGAGGGGGGATGGCAGGTAGGTGTTTTTAGTCTGTTTCTTGGTTTGTTTGTTTCTCACTGCTCTAGCTTGTTAATAATAGCTAATAAATTTTATTAATCTCCCTATGCTGAGTCTGTTTTGCCCTTGATGATAATCGTTGACTGACCTCCCTGTCTTTACCTGAACTCTTGAGCCCCTTCCATCATATTTTCTCCCCCTTTTGCTTTGAGGAGGGGGAGTGAGAGAGTGGTTGTGGTGGAGCTCAGCTGCCCAGCTGGGTGAAACCACCACAAAAAGGAAGTAACTCAGTGCTCTGCAATTGCTTTAAGAGCATCCCTATATATAGTTTGGGGTTTGGCTAAAACAATGGAAATAGTTCCCACCAGAGGTCAATTTTTACTATTTATTTTCATAATATCTATTTATTTATTTATTTCTTCTCCTTGGAAGGAAAAAAAAAAATCATCTCTTCTAGCCTTAACTTTTCCTCTTTCATGCAACTCTGATATGTCAAGGGTCAGGAATGGGTTCTGCTATTGCACTAGTGTAATTTTTCCTTTGCCCATACTTTCTCTGTAACCTTTAAATCCAGGTCAAACCAAATAACAGCCTTACCGATAATTGAAACCAGTGCTGATGATGGCTAAGATGCATGGTTTTAAAGTGAGATCACAGACTTAGTCCAGAAGACTAAGAAGAAATAAAAAGAAGAAATAACATTCAAATTAAAAACAAGTACATATTTTAAGTCCTGTTACTGAAAACAAACAAAAACACTAACTAATAAACAAACAACAACAAATGGCTTTGAATTAAGTTCTAACTTATGAAATATATGAATCAACAGCTTTATCAGCCAACACTGAAAATGTCTGATATGGGGTAAAAAAATTTTGCCCCTCTCATCTGATGACTAGAAAAATAGGTATTACAACGACAAGGAAGTCACAGTTATCACTTTAAAGCTACCACAGTTTCTTGGTGATAGCCTCAAAACTGTATCAAACAGAGGTTTGCCATTCAAATTTTACTCTTCTTTCTTTTCAGTATTAAATTCAGACCAAAATTATTTAGACCAAAATAAAACTGTATTACTAACGCCTTCGACTATCAGTTTCAAAATAAGGGGGTAATAATAGGAAAATATGCTTAGTTTTACCCATAGTAAAGCTGTGTCTGTTCAACAGATAATTTCTTGTGGACATATAGAGCAATTGACACAACTGACCTCTTCCAGAACTGTCACCGTTTGCAATGTAAATATGCACGAGATCTACATTTTTAAGCTGATAAAAGACAAATTCAACACATTTGAAATGTAAGGCTCAAAGGTAAGTGCTGAATCAATGGAAAGGCAAAGATCATCACAAAGCGCAATGAGAACAGAAGTAGCCTGGAATTTGTTCAAGGACAAACTTTTAGATAAAATGAGGAACAGTACACTGTCAGTATCTTATTGTAAAAAGTCATAAAGAAAAAAAAGTTCCCCTCTAATTTTATACATTCACTAAATATTCTCTCCGTTACTCAAAATCATGTTAGCAAAGAGGCTAAACACATGAACATGAAATCATCACAACAATGACAGCAAATAATAAAAGTACTGTAAACAGAGAAATAAACTATATTAACCTCATTATAACTGGGTCCTGCTAAACTTTACATATTTTGTCAATGCTTTTTGTAAGTCTCATCTGAGTAGAATCTTAGTGACATACCAAATGGAAAGTGCAGGATGAGTGTACTTTTAAAAATTTTTTATTTTTTTATTTTTTATTTTTTATTAGTTTGCCTTTACTAATACAGAAGCTGCTACTGGGAAAATAAAGCTTCAGTCATGTTGCTATAAACAGCATTTAGCAAACCAAACACAGTCACTGTCTGAAAAGCACATGAAAAATATGCACAGGTGAAGAATAAGGACAGTGGGAAAAATAGCAGTCCAAACAAACAAACAAAAAAGGAAAATGTTTTCAGGTTTTCTGCATCTTTGTCTTTGTTTTCCTCTATCTGTGAAACAAAACAGGACAGGTGATGGGAGAAATGGAGACAAGAATATGATGAGTTACTAGAGAAAAGATGGGAAAAAAAAAAAAAAAAGAACAAGAACAAGTAAAGGAAATTAGTGAGAGAAAGGAAGACAGGAGGAGAACCACAAAGCGGGAAAAGGGGACAGTGCAAATCTTTTCCTCTAGCTTTCATTCATTCTATACCTGCTATGTTGAAACTGAATTCTAAATCAGAAAATGCAACAAACAACTAGCTGTGAGAGAATGATCAAAGGTGATGTGCAAGTTTTGCGCTGGCAAGGATGGTGAAGATACGAGTAAAAAAAAAGCAATTAGCTTGGGATCCATAAGAATATGGAACCCAGAAGCCACTGACCTATTTTTTTATTAGCCAATTCATTAGTCCAATTATTGAATGAAAACCAAGTTTTTTTCCTGCAGTACTTGTGATGTACATGATTACATAACTTTCCTGAATCCAGGTCTGCAGGATGGTACATGTTTCTGCTCTCTAAATTTCTATCAGACTGAATGAAGCTCAAATTCAATGTGAGATTTGGCAGAAACCACACAATTAACAACATATCTATCAATGTGTTTATGATAATTCTGCATGTGAAACTCCATACGTTTTACACTTCATATTAGCAATTTAACCTTGTTTTAAGAAATCTGATTTTAATTTTAAAAATATGATATTTCCAGATCCAGAATGTGGAAAAATTTAGGAGAATCCAGGAAAAAAAAAAAAAAAAAAAAAAAAGTGAGTTCTAGCGTTCTAGCTCCTATGGCTTAGTATGAGAGTTCATATAGGAAGATAAAATCTGAACATGTGATAGCAGTTAATAGGTAATGTATGTAAAAATGCGTGTGTTTATATCCAAAGTGGAGAAGACAAAAAAACGTATCATTCTTCAAGTAAAGCAAGAAACATTTAGGCTGGACTTTAAGAATTTTTTTTCTATCAGAAGGACTTTGAAATACTAGATTTCTGAGCTAAGTTGTGGAGACTCAAGATTGGCAGCTTTTAAGAACAAATTTAACAAAATCTGCCAGGAATGATTTTGCTAGAGTTGATGAATATTAACTTTATGAGGTGGAAGTATACCCTTCCAACTGCTGTAACTCTGACTGTAGCTCATTATTTCACTAAGAAGTAGATTGCACATGTCTATTAAGCACTGGAAAAAGAAAAAAAAAAAAAAGGAAGAAAAAAAATATACTCAACACTGCCTGAAAGACATTAATGCTTAAATACTGCTAGACATTCAGCTTTCATGTAAGAGAATGAATGTGTTTACCTGGGGATAATCTATTTATCTCATTTACACTGAAAAGTCAGACTCTGGAAAAAAAAAAAAAAAATGTTACTACTTGTAAAAAGGCAGACCCTCCAACAAAATTTATGGAATTAAAGTTATAACTGTAGTACAAAGAGGAAATTGAAGTATGTTTGTGGAGTAGTGGGGTGCCAAGACTGTGCCTGTGTGCATACCCAGCACACGCCGTGTTTATTTTCCTGAATGGTCCAGTAGTCATCAGCATGAAGGAGACAAAATGACTTCAGACAAAATTGACTGAGAAGCTATATTCTCCCAAACAATTCATTTGACTCATTGTCACAGGCACTCTTCAAGTAGTGATTTCAGACAGTCCTGACATCATATTCTTCCCCCATCTAGGGCCTCTAGGTCTGGGCCTAGACCAACTGACATGAATGACATCTGTACTAACTGTACTATGTTACATAAATAAGCAACCTGTGTAGGAAAGTCAGGCAGTCACAGTAACTAATCCCAGTTTCCTGCAGATGCAGAAATGCTCATTTAGGACAGACTTTTTGTCGGTAGCTGATATAATTAGAACATGATTTTCTGTAGTTTAAGATATTCAATATAAGTGAATCCTGGAGCAATCATGTAGGACATCTGACCATCTAGATTATAAGAAAACAGTCTGGGGGAGTATCATTCAATAAGCTAAAAGCATGGTTACAGATATTCTTGCAATGCTATCACATCCAGACAGCACACTCTTGTCCTGTTCAAGAGTATAAATATAGAGCATTATCCTCTGTAAAAAATCACAATGAATTAATTTTCAGCAAATGTTCTATCAATGAGTGTCTGTGCAACTAACCTATTAATCTAAGATTTGCAGATTTTTTTAAAAATTAGTTTAAACTCTTCTACCAACATTGTAACAAGATTCCTTCTCCAAAGAACTTTCACTTGTGAGCAATATCAAAAATAAAATAAAATAAAATAAATAAAATAAAACAAAATAAAATACTGTTTTAGCAGTGCTCTAGAAGACATATTTGGTTGTCTTTAAATATATTCTCAATAACAAAAATAAAAATCACAGATACTTTTGGACAGTATAGCCTGCTTTTTTAAAAGAAAATCTTTCATCTCAAAGCTTCAGCTTGTTCCCTAAATTATTTAATTTATTGTGCTTTCCATGACTTATTATTGAAAGTCTTCCCCTACTTAAGTAGGGGCAAATATAAAATTTGTCAATGGCATCTTCTGATACTTTGGTTACAGAGCGGAGATGAACAATACTGGTCTGACAACAAATACTCTCACAGAATCGTGCCAAAAGAAATTGTGAGTTTGACAAAAAGTTTGGAATGTTGTAATTTTATTACCAAAAGACAAAAGTAAATTTGTTTAGTCTGCAGAATGAACCTATAAACAAATCCATATCCTGATACAGTAAAAACTTTCATAAATAATCAGCTCTGATGACCATATTCTTCTAGGATCAAAAAGAAATTTATGTATACCATAAGGAAATTAAGGTAGACTACATCCCACTAAAAATTCTACTGAATACCTACAGAAACGAAAAACCACTTTTTAATGTTTAATTTATTTTAATATTTTATTTTATTTTATTTATTTATTTTTATTATTATTATTATTCCTGTGCATAAGCTCTTTATTTTTTCATTGCATCCCTTCACACTTCTGTACATATATGTGTGTGTGTGACATACAGCAATACTCATTCAAGCAGTAAATAAAGAAATAATACAAGGGAATGGAAGCAACATGTTATCTGCCACTCACCATATCCTTTCATTACTTTCTCATGCTTTTTATTTGTGTCACTTATGTAAACCACAAGCCCTTGTCAGTGTCACTGTCTTATGTGCTTGCATTTTGTTTAAAAGTGCAGCTGGATTTGTGTGATACCAGGTGGGATGCAACAAATGCTCATTCCAGGTGCATACATCTCCCTCACTTGTCTGTGGTTCTGGGCCCTGGCAAGTTCTGTGGAAGAATAAATGCACATAAAATCTCAGGGCCCCAAGGGCAACACACAGACTCTCTGTCCCTGACAAACCTCATCTAGGACCCTTTGCCCAGGGTCTAGGGACCCTATTTTGTCTCTTCTGGACCCCATTGCTATCACCTCCAGATGTGTCACTTCCAGATGGTCCCCAGCTGGAGGGGGTCTGGCCCATCTAAACCTGTAAGTGTCAGAAGCTGTTGGTGGCTCTGTTACGGGCCCACCACACTCAGACTCTGGAGGACAATGCTCACCAGGGGGGCCCTGGCCAACCCTATGGTCCCTGCTCCCAGACCACAAGGGCGTTTCTGTCCAGTGCAGCGTTTTGCCTTATAGCACAAAACCTACTTGTAAGAAGTAGCTCCTTCTCATAGACATACACTGGTCCTCAGGGAAAGTTCAGGCTGGAACATTGCTTTGACCAGTCTGACTTTGCACCCACATCACAGAGAAATGCTGGAATGGCTAGAAAGCAAAGGGTTCCCTCACCTAGGTGCCATCTCCAACACCCAGCCATTGCATACACACATAGGATGTCCAAGACATTCTAAGGGGAAAAAGACACACACCTGTGTATATTATGCACTACCATGGCACTTGGAGACATTGGGATTGCCTATCCATGTGCTATGGAAAGCCATATCCAACCTCACCTGGGACTATGCTGCTAGACTGTGTAGGATGGATACCAGCTTTTGCAGTGTCCCACCAAAAGCTGGTTGTATGCTTTCCTTGTGAAAGCTGCAGAAGAAATTAATGAGCTACAATTTAAAATACCATGGATTAGGTGGTTAACTGATTCTCAAATTTGTGCTTATGGAATCACCCCTCATTGTGCATCTTAATCCTATTAAGAGTAGCATGCTTGTAGCATGCTTTTACTGTAAACATTTGCTCCCTTAAAGTAGGGTTTGCTGATTGATTTATAGATTTAGTAAAAAGAAAAATACATATTTTTTTAAAAGGAAATAAAAGTAAACGTTTGCTTTTACAATATGTGTCTGTATGTATATATGTCTATTATGACAACTCTTATTTTGACTTAGACAATGTTGGAGGAAATCTTGAGTTCTTAGGGTCATCTGACGACACCACTTGTTAGTATGTATTATCTTCAACATGTTAACAGTACTAGTTCATATATTTATATTTACATTTTTATTTCTTATTTAAGCTGCTAAATAGTAAAAATTTAGATTCTCCACTTCTAAAATTAGAAGAAAATATTACTTCCAATTACTTAAAATAACATGCTAATATAATGTGTTGGGGCTTTTGTACATGTAGCTAACTGTTAAAATACAACTACTGCTGCATTTTAATTTTTTTGATTACTTAACCCTTCTAGGGAGTAGTAAGTCTTATTCTTACATAAAATATTTGCATGCTTAACTTTGAGCACAAGTAACCTCATAAAAACTAATGTGCTACACATATGTTTAAAATTAATCATGACAATAAATCTTTGGAGACTCAAGGCCTTTAAATTATATGTACCAAAAGTATTATAGTAACTTTCAAGGAATTACAACAATTATTATTAAATAAATGCAGCAACACCAAATTGCAAAACACTTCTTTATACATTATTGAGCAATACCTTTGGATATTTACCTTTTTTCATTAAATATCCAAACCGTAGACCAAATTAATGAAGCTTGTCATTTATAAAAGAACATTAATTAAGACACATGTGTTAGAAGGAAGAAGAAAGAGGGGTATATCACTCAGAAAGTCATAACTTTAAAGTAAATTCTAAGCACAGTTTTATTCAGAATTTTAGGGGTGGATTTAAAAGTGTGTTATAATCATGAAGTGCAACTTATGAGAAATTTAACATTTAAGAAGGTGATCCAGACTTCATCACCTTACATTTTGTTTGAGTTTTTGCAGGTGCCTAAATTCCTGCAGTGTCAAATTATTTACATAGCTTGCACAAAGGAGCCACTAGATAAAATTCATAAACAGATGCAAAGAATGTGTCACAGCACAAGACCTTTTCCTGCCCCTGTTATGCCTACAAGACCCGTCTACGATGTTATGTTTATGCTTTCCTACTTTTATCCCTGGTTCAGACATTCTTGTATTTCTTGGCTGCAATATGGCCCAACTTCAATCTCAGCTATGCATCTGTCTCAGGCTGTATTCCAGCTGGAAAAGTAAGAATTGCAAGTGCTTGAGCTGAGTAAAGCATTGGACCCAGACCTTTTAATCCCTCAGCAAGAGTGATAATATGAAAGGTGAGAAGTGGAAGCAGTTTGCCGTTTGAACAGTGTCCCCCTCCTCTATGGCCGTATACTGAATGTAGAGAGTCAGCTATCAGTATCTGAAAGAATGATCTGAAGTATATCAGTATGGATCAAATTGAGTTAAGATGACAGCTGCCCAAACTTGTAAATACAAGCTAGCTGTAGTTTGAAAACCCTGTAGCTGGACTCTTGCAGATGATAGCCACAATAGTGACCTGTTAAGGTCAGCCTGACTGATCTTTGTGCAGGTACAGACTTGGAGTAATGTTATGTATCTATTTTTAGACTCAATGCATCTTCTGTCCGGCTTCTTCAATGTGTAGGTGGAAACCATGTGTCATGCTTCTGCCTTCCTGTACTACCATGTCATTATGCTCCTGAGTTAGTTAGTATGCGTATGTGTCTTCCTGGACAAGGATTTTAGGAAACTTACCTGTTTTTGTGGGTTTAAATATATAATGCTAAACATTACATAAGTATATAATTTTGCTATACATAAATCCTTGGGACCTCAATTCTTTAATACTTAACAAAAGGCATTTTCTCTGATCAGCTGGGAATTACTGATTTTTGCTGAAACCATATGCACAAAACTGACCAAGTTTTCACTTTGTACATTGTAAAATCTTCTAACTAAATGTATTTGGCTTATGTGTCAAGGTTTTAGTACTGGAGGAAAGGGGGGGAGGGGGGAGCTGCAGGGGTTTTCTCTGTGAGAGGAGTCCAGAAGCTGTTACATATTAGATAAAAGCCAGTTCCAGACAGCTTCAAAAGCTACCTGCTGGTAACCAAAGCTGAGGCACTGGGTGATAATGGTTGTGCCTCTGTGAGAGCATATTTAAGAAAGGAAAAAAATAGCTGAGCAACAGCATGTGCACAGAGAGGGGAGTGAGTAGCTGGGAGAGAAAAAAAAAAAACAAAAAACAAAAACTGCAGGCATCAAGGTCAGTGAATAGCCAGGAGGAGGATGTCCTCCAGGTGCTGGAGCAGAAGTTCCCCCCTGATGGCCTGTGGAGAGGCCCATGGTGGAGCAGGCTGTCCCCCTGTAGCCCCATGGGTCCCACACGGAGCAGATCTCCACGCTGCAGCCCGTGGAGGAGCCCCCGATGGAGCAGGTGGATGTGGCCTGGAGGAGGCTGCGGCCCATGAAGAGCCCCTGCAGGAGCAGGCCCTGGGCCGGAGCTGCAGCCCATAGAGAGCCCACGCAGGAGCAGGGGGTCTGAGGGGAGCTGCTGCCTGTGGGGGACCCGTGCTGGAGCAGTTTGCTCCTGGGGGATGGACTCCATGTTGGACCCATATTGGAGCAGTTAATGAAGAACTACAGATTCTGGGGAGTCCATCTAGGATCAGTACAGCCCATGTAGTATCAGCCCATGTAGGTTCAGGAAGAACTGCATCCCATGAGAGAGACTCCAAACTGGAGAAGGGGAAGAGAGTGACCATAAAGGAGCTGCGGAGACAAAGAGGGACTGACTGCAGCTCCCATTCCCCTGCACTGGTTAGAAGGAGGAATTAGAATAGGATAGATGTAGGGGAAAAGGTGCTTTTCATTTTCTTTGAGTTCCTTATTGCTCTAGTCTGTTAGTAATAGACAATAAATTACATTAATCTCCCTATGCTGAGTCTGTTTTGCTCATGACATTAATTGGTGAGTGTTCTCGCTATCTGTATCTCAGCCTGTGAGCTTTTTTTCATCATAGTTTCTCACCCTGAGTTTTTGGGGAGGAAGAGTGAGAGAGCAATGTGGTGGAGCTTAGCTAAGTAATCAATATGAAACCACCACACTAAACAACCCTAGAGAAAACAATCTAGACAGCCTGCTGATCAAAATTAGAGAGAGGAACAAGTCTTGAATTTTTAAAGGACTTCCACTCCTGGAAAGATATTTTTTTTCCCATAAACTTGGACCACAGCAACAATAATATTAATAAAATCATAGAACCATTAAGGTTGGAAAAGACCTCCAAGATCATCTGGTCCAACCATCACCATACTACCAATGTCACCCACGAAACCATGTCCCTAAGAGTCAGGTCCAACCTTTCCTTGAACATCCCCAGGGACAGTGATGTCCCCACTTCCCTGGGCAACATGTTCCAATGCCTGACTACTTTTTCTGACAAGAAATGTCTCCTAATTTCTAACCTAAATGAGTATATCAGTATATATATCAATATATAAATTACTATGTCAATGACTGTAGCATCTTTTAAGATTACTTAAGATTATTTATAGGATGGCAAGTCTTTCCTCTGCTCTCCCACCTCCTCCTTTTATAGCAAAAGACATACTAATGCTGTACTTAATCCCAAAAATAAATCAACTGGTCAGCTTTTGCCATTAAGTAGCATGATGTTAATTCCTACAATCAAGAGATAAACAGATACATTTGGAAAATAACATTAGGAAAGTAATTTCAAATTCACAGAGTGCTATTTGTCCTTTTTGACTGTCTGGAAAATCCTGATAATGTGAAGATGTTTGCTACTGCCCTGTTAATCTGATTTTACAAAGATCTGTCTATCCTCTAATCTTGCTCTGAAGGCATTCTGCTCCTTGGCTATAAGAATGCTATTATACAGAGACCTTGTAGGTTGAAACAAAGTTCTTGTCACTTTCTTTCTAACTTTTCAGTGATTTCTGTTCATAATCATACCCACTTAATTGTGCACAAATCTAACACTAATTGATAGGAGCATTAACACTACTCATTTTGCATATAATAGAAAAATCTGATCAGTTTCTGTATTGTTGTATACATATACACATATGGAGAGCATATAAAATACCGTTCAGAGAATGATGAAAATCAAAGCAAACTACTGAGATACAAGCTCCCTCTGACAGAACAAGGAGCCAAACTTAAGACTGTCAGGTACTTCCAGCTCCTATCTTCATGACAAAAATTATTCTGGTATTCCTGGCTACTACTATATCTATTTACTTCTGGCATCTTGTGGGCAGTTCTTGCTAGATGGTCAACCCTGCAGTCACAGGTTCAAAATTTTTAGGTTACATAAATCATGGACTTGTGGTAAGCAGACATCTCCCAAGCCTAAAATGTGGTGGGTCTCCAGCTTGAGAGTTGCTAGTCAAGAATCTAACAAAGAAAGATTTCAGAGGATAAAATCTGTAGAAGTAAATGTGGTCATAATAGGGTTCAAATGTAGTAATGAAAATGGCAAAATATAAAAATAAAATGAAACATTAGGGGTTCAGCCCATAGATTTTCTAGTGAAAGCCTTCTCAGAAAATTTCCATTTAGTTCTTTTTGGTATGGAAATTATCATTCAGCTTTATACCTTCCAGTCATGGGTTATATAGCAGTTAAGTTTACATATATGTATGCAAATGTATGATATATGTATCAAGCACTTCTACCCTTCTATAACAATTTCCTATGCCCTTTAATATGACAGAACTTGTTACAGATGAAGAATTCTCAAAGTCAGTAGGAACACACACACAGGTGAATATAGGTATATGTGTTCATTCAGGAGTAAGAACAACAAATAAATCAGAACTCTGAAACAGGTCTTGCATATTTAGAAAATACAATGAGGCCCCAACTGACAAAAGGCATTGAGATGCCCAGCCCTATTTGCCCAGCATTAATCCATTCATCCATGAGTTTCAGTACTGAAATAATCACTGTCCTACATGGTTCATGATTTTGAAAAGGGCTTTATATTCCCAATAAGAGATTGCAATGCACAGGGGGATCTTTGGGTAAGCAGACATCTTCTAAGAAAGTACATTATGGCATAGAAAATAAAGAAAAATTTAAAATATTAATTGCTTATGGAACATTATAGATAAATATAACCCTGAAATTAGAATGATAAACTCAAAGAATAACTGTATTCAGTCACTAACCCATTAGATAACTATCACATGCACTGACATAAGCTGAACAACTAAACTGGCACAGTGTACAGGCTGCTCCTGGCAGAGAAAATTCAGGGCACATTCCATTTGCCTTGAAAATCTGATGCAAAACACAAACACCTCATCCACTGGCACTGCATGGGAGAGTGCACAATGGACCCTGGAACTGCTGAGACATTCTGGAAGGTCACAGTGCACAGGTGTCCTTGCCTCACATAACATAGTAGTATTGTGATTCCAGGATCTTGATCATGATCATGATTTTAATACTTGATCAAGCAGGGAGGCAGTGGAGACATATTTCCTTGATCTCTACCTGATGTTGACTACCTAATAGCTAGGTAGTTACTATCTTAACAATCAATAAATATTAACTTCAAAGCTACTGGCAATTAATAAGCTTGAAAGTAAACACCTGTCTGAGCATCTATAACTCAGACAGTGGTGATATTTGCATTTTCTTAAAAGCCCCAGTTGCTGTGTTTAAATGAGAATGTAATACTGTTATCTGCTTTCATTTATCTAATAATAATAGGGATATTAAAGATGTAGATGGTGCTTCATACTTTTATTACAGAATGACTTAAATGTAACATAAAATCTAATAATTATCTTCTGATAATCTTCTGAAAATACCTCCAACTCAAAGAACTTTTCATCATTAGATCTAAAAGCACTACATGAAAGCAACTGTGTTATCTCAGGGAAGGGAAACAGTAGCCATAGTTTCACATCTGTTTTCTTCTTTGGCTGCCCTTGAGTTTGCCCTTGCCTTTGCGTGCCTTTGAGTCCACCTCAGTTTAGAAGGTATAATTGTTTGTGACAACATGCTACAGAGTGGATCAGTATCAGGTAGATGAACTGTTTTAGTTTAAAAGTGTATCTTGAGGGAAAATATATATATACATATATATATATTCACTCATCATGCTACAGCAGAACCCCCCCAGACACATGCATACACATTTGTGGTGTTTCAGATGGAGCTGGGAAAGGATATCTAGGAATAGTGGTGGAAATAGAACTCGGTAATCTGCTGAGAAAGAAAACAGACGGTGTAAATGCCTGATGAGCTGAATGGTGAAATGTCTACCTGAAAATTATCTTGCTGAAAAGGAGCATAAATGGTTGCAGATCCTGTATCTTCACAGAATCCTTCTTTTTTCCGAATTGGCTAAAAACAACATACAAGAAACAGAGCCCTATTTTCAGAAAAGAACAATGTCAGTGATTTAGGTTAATTACTTAAATGTTAATATTTGGGTTTGATGATATTACTAGCTCTCTGTCAGAAATACCTGCCACAGGCTTCATTAGAGGAAATTAAATCAGTGACCTCCTTGTTCTGTTTTAGAAAGGAAGACAGGTCTACTTTATAATGTATTAATTTCTTTAAATTACAGACTGCAGTCAGTTATACCAGCTTGTTGTTTCTTTATAGTGCTTTTTGGAACTTCAGACAGAAATGCCATTAATTTACATGATCATTATTAGACCCTTCCCCTCTGCTTTTTTTTTTTCAGAAAGGAAGTACAGTGGGTTTTCTCTCAGAGGGTTCAACACAATGTATTCCCCCTTGGGAGATTTCTTGGTATTCAAGCGCTTTCCTGTTACTTGTGACCCAGGATATACACTAATACACAGATCCAGAATGGAAAGACATACATTTTAAGACTTCCTATTAGCACCTTGCTGCACACATGAGGGCTTCTCCAATATTTTTTAAACCACTCTGTTAGCAAATTTAAAACATCAGACCTCAACTGGCAAATCTGCTGAGTAGCCATTTAGACATGTAATGGTAGCAAGCACAAAAGCAGAGACTCCTCAATAAATAAAGAACATTAACAATAGGTGAAGAGTATAAAATGTTATTGGAGTTAATCTAAGAAAAAAGAAAAAAAGAAGAAAAAAAAATCCAATTCAGATATCAGCTGACATTCAAACTGATTCCTATTTTGTCTATAAGTTCAGCCAAGCATACCAAATCCTTCACAAACAGTAAAAGCTCACACAGTGAGAAGAATAGTATTGCTACTTGTCATCATAATAGAGGATCATTGTAGATTGATTTTCTTCCTGAAGACTTTACAAATGCATTGCAGCCAAACCTCTTTATGCCTAATGACAGGATGAACAGCTTGTAGTGAGTTACAATGTCTACAATGGGGAGAAAATTGTTAAAGTGGTACAATTTGATTATATTAAGCTAAATATCTAACACCCATTAAAATCTGTTCTGGTTCTGTTAATGAATTTTAAAATTATTTTAAAGCATTATAATAGACAGTTTTCTAGGCTCTAGAATTAAATTTTGCAACATCATCCCACAGTCTGCAAAACTTTTCTTGTTGAACTGTCATTTCCAAGATTCTGTACAACCATTAGTACACTGTTGGGTTAAGCCATATAAGTATATAGCAAATCCTTTTTCTGTTACTGTAACTTACCCTCATCTATAGAAATCAATATTTCCCTTTAGAGTGTTCTTCATAAATTATATTTGAGAAATTTATTGTATATTTATGTAACTATAAATAAGTAATAGAAAATGTTATTCCTCATTTAGTTCATAAGTAATGTAATTGTGATTTCTATAACTACCCCTCCCCCCTTCCCCAGTCATTATGAAGTGCAAACTGTACCTGCAGGGTAAGTTAAAAATATATAATACAATAATTGATATTATAGGTAAGTACAGCTAATATGTTTTAACTATCTATTTCTTCTGCTAAATGATTACGAGTTGAAGCAGTTCAAAAAAACATCATCATAGCACTGTAACTTTACTATCAGTACATCAAAAGAGTAAACTGTTCTGTTCATGCACATGTTATTCAGTGAAGCAGCTTTCAAGTAGCTCTAGAAATGTGGAGTTTGAAGACTTACATTTAAATACACAGCCAGTAACTCTGAAGTCAAAATTATTGTCAAGAAGGAACATCAAATTTCTGGTTGTTATTAGTCATAATGCCCTATCCCATTTTGGTGTCCTAAAGTTAAAAGAGTTTTATAACATCATAAATATCTCATGATTTTATTTTTTTCCCTTTTTATATAAATGGACAGTTTGATCCAATGAAGAATCCACATTACTTTGCTTCGGTCATATGGAATAATTCAACACCACGAATGAAATGGAATGGAAATTGTAGGAGAGTAAATAAATTATTTGAACGTATAAGTTTTCAATTCCATTTTTATTAGGATTATTAGTAAAAATAAACTTATTCTTTAGGCAAGTGTACAAGGATGAAATAGCCTGATCACTCAAATAAGCAGGATACATAAGAATATAGTAAACATGATCAAAGCCATGAATGTGTTAGCCGTGGATATGTTAGAAGCATCTGTTAGAAGCCAAGATTACAGTGCCTTCTGTTTTCTGTCTTAATTTTTACTACCAGTAGACACCTGCCCTCAGCTAATATTTTCTTGTTGCACCTGGAGTAGGCTTCCATAATTCTTTCCAACACTTTTAAAAAGATAGAATAGGTGACTGCAGATCTTATTCTTCAGAAAAAAAAATGCCTGCAAGAATTCTGAGAACAGTCACAGTAAAGTTAAACACTATAATTTAGGCGCTATGAATGATCTTGAAGGATCCTCTTCTCTCTCAGCTATTAAATGCACATGCACTGAACTATACCTGTACCTAGAATAACACAAATCGAATATAGAAATTATTACAAGAAATGGTATATTAATAGAAGATATAGCTCAATTCTAGTCGAGAAGTTCGTATATCCAGTATCACCCAAATTAAATTATTCAAATGTATGCACCCTTAAGGCTAATCTGTGAAAGAATCTCATATTCTGTGTTTGCAGAAGGCTACACTAGGAACATAACTTCTACAATGTACCTTAAAAGACTGTTTCCTGCCTCCTTCCTTCAGAATATTTCTGAAATTCTCATACACTTCTCCAGAAACTAATGTAGCCACTAAAGCTTTATATATATTTCTACTGTACAGTTGGTCTTTATACCTTAGTTCTGTTTTGATATGAAATTACTAGCCTGCTTGCAATGGCTTTCTATAAACTTTACAAACAATGTTAGAATAAAAGTAGATCCAGGGAAAACGTGTTAGCTCATTTCACAAGATTATTCTTATTAAAAACTACTAAAGGTGTTTCAACAAAGAAGGCTTTTACTTTCACAGTGTTTCTAAGATTTTATAAAGATCAGGTTTTCCAGCAGCAACTGACTAGCAATCCTGTATCTGGAGCACATTTTAATGCATAGAGGCTGTGAAAGCAGACTTTGTCAAGATTTTTATCAACAGATCTTTAATATGTCAGCCTATCAATTTTCTTCAGTTCCTTGGCACTATTCTGACTTCTCTCTATCCTAACTGAAGCTAACAGAGTTCAGCTGCTTTCTCACTCTTTACTTGGATTGTAATTGCACACTGCCCTCTGTGTCTTCTAATCTGTTTACTGACCGACATTATGTGTTGGCATTTTGTGGTTTTTGGATAGGGTTTGTGAAAATATTTAAATATTTGCAAATATTCCTACATCAGTGTTGCATAACCAGCTGTGTGAGGAACTATTTGCATTTACAAGGAAAAAAAAAAAAAAAAAAAAAAAAATTTTTAATTTGTAACGTTTCCATCTCTTATGTTCCACATATTCATTAAGATCATTCATCATTTCTCCCACCTCTTCTCTTTTTTTAATGGTCACAATTGATTTGACATCAAAAAAAAAAAAAAAAAAAAAAAAAAAGAAAAAGAAAAAGAAAAAAAAGCCCTTTCTTAAATATATTTATGTATATTTACATAAGTAGAAATCATCAAAATCTGTAAGTAACATGTTTCATGTGATCAGCTTCACTAGCAAAGACCAAACAGTACTTATTTGCCTTTCCACTCTCTCTCAGACCATAGCCCCTTTAAGATGGATTTCAGGGTCTGTGTGAGCCAATTCACAGTGAAGGAAAGAATGCCTAGAATAACCAGTAACAAGTATTTTATAGATCAGATGAAAATTTGGGTCCACATCCAGATACAACTTTTGGCAGCCTGAGAGGTCTCTAATATACATGCATTATGCATATACTAGGAAAAAAGTCTTTCCATCTAGACTAAAGAATTTCCAATTGATATGTACTTTTTTTTTTTTTTCTTAACCTAAAGTATTATACCTTCTCTTACCTGTAATATTTTATATTTCTTTCCCTTCCTTCCTTCCTTCCTTCCTTCCTTCCTTCCTTCCTTCCTTC
>NC_048893.1:152504954-152528595 GCF_011077185.1 Oxyura jamaicensis
TCCCTTCCTTCCTTCCTTCCTTCCTTCCTTCCTTCCTTCCTTCCTTCCTTTCTCCAGGGAATAGTTTAGCACACCTCTGGAATGGTTTATCACGTCCAAGTAACTTTTGAGGTAGCTGGAAGAGGAAACCTTTCTAAATTATATGAACTGTACAAGGAGTAGCTTGTTGTTTTCATATTAAAGGAAAACATGAATCTGTTTGTCTGGTCTGCTTGAAAGAGCATTGTGGTACGATGTTCAACTTACATTTCTCCTTCCTGTCTGGAAAATGACAGCTTCCTATTGCTAATAAACTTTATTTCTTCTGGCTATAGTAACTGCTAGAACACTGCTCAAAACAGTCAGAAAAGCACAATTCAATGGGCAACCTGATCTGGTGGGTGGCATCCCTGCCCATGGCAGGGGTGTTGATACTAGATAATCTTTAAGGTCCCTTCCAACTCAAGCCATTCTATGGTTTTATGAGAATATTTAAATTAAACACACATTCAGAGTGATGGTGTTTGTCTACCCAAAAAACCATCACACGTGATGAGCCCTGTTTTCCTAGAAGAGACTGAAAACTTGCCTGCAAATAGTATGTAGCAAATTAATTCCTTGTTTTACTTTGCTTGCGTGTGTGGCTTTTGCTTTACTTGTTAAACTGTCTTTATCTCAACCCATGAGTTCTCACACTATTACCTTTCCAGTTTTCTCCCTCTTCCCACCTCAGGAAAGTGAGTGAGTATCTGTGTGCAGCTGAGCTGCCTGTCAGGGTTAAACCACAACTCTGCTTCTTCTCATTTGATATCTTTAAACTTAGTTTTATTGTTTCTAAATACAAAGGTACCATTTCAAATTTGTTGTATGCTCTGAAGTATTTCTCATTTAAAATTCTAAGTTTACAAAATATGATCTTAGGATATGTTCAGTAATATATGTTCTGTGCTGGGCTGAGCAAGCTAGCTCCTGCAAACTAAGAATGTATTTTGGTTCCTAATTAAATAATAATAATAATAATAATAATTTTAAAAGCAAAGAATAGTATAGAAATGGTCTCAAATTGCACCAGTGGAGGTTTAGAATGGACATTACAGTTAACTAGTGATAGGACTAGAAGAAATGGCCTTAAGTTGTGCCAGAGGAGGTTCAGATTGGAAATTAGGATAAACTTCTCGGAAAGAGTAGTCAAGCATTGGAACCTGTTGCCCAGAGAGGTGGTGGCATCACCATCCCTAAGGGTGTTTAGGGAAAGGTTGGATGTGGTGCTTAGAGACATGGTTTAGTAGGTGATATTAGTGGTAGGGGAATGGTTGGACGAGATGATGTTGGAGATCTTTTCCAATCTTAAAAATCATATTATTAGGAAGAATTTCTTCACCAAGAGGTTGGTTAAGACTTGGAAAAGGCTGCCCAAAAAAGTGGTGAAGTCCCCATTCTTGGAGGTATTTAAGAATCGTGTGTGTCTGACACTAGTGATGGGACTCAGAAGATCAGGCTGATGGTTGGACTTGATGATCTGGAACATCTTTTCCAATCTAGATCATTCTATAATTCTACAATTCTAAGAATAAATATTTTTCAGAGTAATAAGCATTTAACTTCTTTATAGCATTATTTTCAGCTTTGTGTTACATGTTTTCTAAAATCAAAACGTAAACAAGAAGTTGGACTAGAAATTCTACAAGCGGTATTGTGAGGGTTGTATGTCAACTGTGAAACCTCAAAGAACTGTATTTTCAGTGGTGCTTTGCTCTGCCAGCTAGTCAAAATCTCCAGTCTCCTCATCCTATTCTATTTGGGCTTAGTTGTGTATTGAAACTCAAGGAAACATTTCCAATTTCATTGAAGTGACTAAATGGGAAAAATAAGTGGTCTTCTGTCCTTCAAAAATGTGGCTGAAGAAGCTTAAAGGAACTGCTAGTGTGTTTAAAGCCTAGTCTATGGGATCTTCTGGATTTTTTTTTTTTTTTAATTATTATTATTATTATAGATGCTATTTTTCATCTATATAGTTAGCAACGAAAAATATCGAAAATTAACTCAGTGTAAAGAACATGTTTTCTAATGATGGAATTGCCCATTATCATTGTTTTATCCTTGAGAAATGGCTCATAGATGGGGAGTAGAGTCAATTAGAGTCAATTGCTACCCACTCTCTTGTGCTGACAGATAATCACATTGTTCTACAGGGCATTTGTACAGAGCAGAATTATTTTTAGTTGCAGATACTTGGGAACTTCAAGTCATTACTGTGATTCATGTGACATTAAACAGCTGCATCAAACTGCCATGTCTGACAAACTTTACTGTGAACCAGGAGAGACTACACTGATCCTGCTTACAGGACCAAGAATGGCTAACCTACTTTTGATATTTCTTCCCTCTAGAATTACAAAAAGACTGTTAATTACATTGATGATATATAGTCACACTTTTTTTCTGACAAAGATTTCAGTAAAAACCTACAGCTGTTTATATCAAATATTACTTTTTACATCACTGACTAAAATTTAAGTAATTTAATTAATTTATGCCTTTGTGATATTTTGGAAATGAAGTCGCTCTGAAGTTGGCATTGAATGGAATCTTCTTAATATTCTACCAAAGTATACTGCAGCATAAACCTAATTCTCTCAATAAGATGACACTTTGAATATAAAAATGTAGGAAAATTGAATCTTTTTCTTAGTATGAAAAAGCAAGTGCAGTTCAGATACCCTGGCAAAATAATTCTGCTGAACCGTAAAAATTGATGGAAAACTGAAATTTACTCGAGAGTAGGTAGTCTCCAGAAAGGGTGCTCTTAGTGGCAGTAGTGATACCACATATTTTACATATTCAGCCTCACTCAGAATTGATGGGTGCTACCATTAGTTCTTATTATTTTCTGGCACATGTTCAACAGCTAATTTCATTGTCTTCTCATCCTTCTACAGACACATTTCAAAAAATTATTCTCAGCTTTTGTATTTATATATATATATATATATATATTTCTTTATTTCTTTTCTCTCAGAGAGGGAAAATATCTTCCTTCACACTTTGCTAAATGAATCTCATGTATTATTTGTGACACTGACAGTGTTGCTTACAAATTACTAATCATTGAAATTTCAGAGCATAAAGCATAAAATAAAATGATTTCCTCAAAACAGATATGAACAGGAGATAAGTTTTGCATGGGTCAATATGGGCCATATGCACCAGGTAGAAAATCACGTGGTGTGAACAGGCCTGAATGTAACCCTGTTTCTTGGCACTCACTTTGCAACAGTTCCTGCTGAGGTCATTTTAGTCTATTTGAGAATGGTGAAAAAACGGCTACCCTTCTAATAAGGGAGCGCAGTCAATGAAGTTTATTGTTAAGGTATCACAGCCAGCTTGGCCATGGGAGGAAATAAAACATTAAGTCATTTCTGATATGACTCAATTTTGGGGTAATTGGTAGTTACCCTCTAAACTACCTGGCACCCTGAAGGCAACATATTCTAAATTTCTGGCAGCCGTTAGAATGCTAATGTTTAAGGTTGGCATAAATTATACTTACCCAAGCCAATCTCTTTCATGCTACTATTACATGCTTCGGTTGAATGGCTCATGTTTTGTTACTATTTTCTGTGGATTGCTGGTTTTATTTTATTGCTGTTCTCCAAGACAGATGCATTTTGTTTTAATTAAGTCATTACTGCTATCTGGTAGATTTGCTTAGCACTTTCAGTGTTTAGCAATAATCTACATCTGTAATCTTCATCTCTATAATTAATGCTATTTTTATGATATTTTAATGTGAAATCAGTTTGAGAAAGACATCCTTTAGTTGCTAATGTAAGCTTTAAAGAGATAAAGCTCCAAAGGCCAGAAACAGCTTTGATCCTCAAGGCTTATTAATGAAAACAACACACTTAGAGCTGTGCTTACATATTCACATATTTTCAGATAATCCGAATCAAGTCTCAAGGCTCTACAAATTTGCATAAGTGGTTCAAATTTCCTAAAGCTCTGAAAAAGCTGGCAACCTGGGGAGGTGAGCTGACAAGAATCTCATGAAGTTTAATGAGCATAAGTGCAAAGTCCTGCACCTGGGAATGAACAACTCCAGGCACCAGTACATGCTGTGGGTAACCCAAATGGAAAGCAGCTCTTCAGAAAAGGACCTGGGGGTCCTAGTAGACACCAAGCTGAACATAAGTCAGCAATGTGCCCTTGCCACCAAGAAGGCTAACAGTATTCCCGGCTGTATTGAGGAAAGTATTGCCAATATGTCGTGAGGTGATCCTTCCCCTCTAATCAGCATTGGTGAGGCTGCATATTCAAAATGGCCCTACTTCTCATAACCACCAATCCACCTCATTCAATTATATCTGATTTACACTTGCTTTGTAACTATGCATCTGAAATTTGCCCAAGAAGAAAGTACATGTACAATGACAAGAAATGGGATGAATCACAGAACTGTGAACGTGCTCACTTCCATAGGAATAAATGATGCAAAAAAAGATCCCCAATTTTTGCAACAATTTCTTTTGATTACTCTGTGATTCTTCACAGCATTCAGTTTGACTTTCCTTTACTTAACATCATATGCCTGGAGATCTTTTCCATCCCCCCTGAGCTGCTGCAATTTTTTTCTTAAAATATTCCTGGCTTCTTACCTTTCTGATTAAATTAACTACAAACCAGATCAAGCATTAAACCTGGTATATAACAACTGAATTCATTATGTATGTTATGTTGCAATGTAATTTCAATTGATTTTATACTGTAGTTGTCCTAGAAACTTTAATCAGATTTCTCTCTTCTATTTGGAATATAAAACTGTCTATTAATATATAAGAGATACAAAAACTTATGAAGACGCATGGAAGTTCTTTGCAGCTGAAGTATTATTTTTAAAAGAATGGAAACGAATCATACAGAACTTTTTTTATTATTATTTATTATTATTATTTTTTTTTTCTGCTGGCAATTGTTGGAGTTTACATTAATTTGGAACACAGTGTAAGCAAAAGCACTTGAACACCGAAATGTAGAGTGTTTTTTTTCTGAGATTAAAGGAGGCATCTAGGCCACTGCACAAATATTAATATACATTAATTTAAAAGCATTGCACTTCTGTCTGTTTTTTCATCATTCTGTTTTGATATAAATTTAATCTGGAATTTAAACATTACGAAAAAATAGACAACAATTTTCAATATAGTTGTGAAGGTGAAACTGTTCTAAGTCAGATTGGAAATGTAACCACTGGAAAAAAAAAAAAAATATGAGCCTTCCTATTCAATACTGCCAACAATTATTTTATTCCAAAATTTGATTAGATGGTGTATAGAATTTCTTATTTCCAAAAATACAACAACAAAAAGCACCGAATAATGAGTTGTGTCTCTATAAATGTTTTCAACAGCTTATGCAAATTATATATTTGGATTCTTTTAATGACTATTTTATTAATACACCAAGAAGGAAAACTGTGTCTAAGAAGGGAACAAAAGAATAACTCTGCACCACTTAATTCCTTTACTAAGCTTTCAAAAAGCAAAACCACCAAAACAAAAAGTTAAGTAAAGCAGAAAAGTTTGCATTTTTTTGTTATGTAATAATGAAGTTCAGACATATTGCCATTTGTTACTCAGATATATTGTATTAATAACATATTCATTTGGCAAACAAAAAGCTGTTTTTAAAAAAAATTCTTTCATAAGAAATCAAGATGAGATTTACGTGACTGTAGTGCACTACTGAAAAAATTTTTAATAATTTTTACTATCACAAAAGCAATTTACAGACTGGAAAGACTAGTTCATTGTATTAATCACCAATAGCCACATAACTGCTCTGTACTATTACTTAACCATTTTAATTTCAAGTATTTATAGTAAAAAAACAGCAGGTGTAAGTTGAAAGTCAGGTGGCTCAGTTTGCTTGACATACATTCAGATGGATAGAGCTGTTTTTGTCTATACCTGAACAGGAAGCCAGGTCACTCAGTAAAGAATGGTCAATAAAAATGGTGAAATAGGTTTTGTCCCAAGGACTGATGGCTGGATAATTTGTGAAAAGGATGGAGAAGAATCATGAAATGCCTCTGGATCAATGGCTATTAATTTAAGAGCAGCACATTTCCTGGAATGAAACAGTTGATGTTGCTATGTGGAACAATTACAATTTTCAATTAACTGACATTTCACATAGCTTTGAGACTAGAAGACAATAACCCCCAGCACTAATCTCACTTCTCTGTTAGGTGAGTCTTTTGTCAATAGTTTTGTGGTATTATTTCGAAGGCAAACCCAATACACTGTGAGCAATTACTTTCTTTGTCTTAAAACAGTTAGAACCACAAAGACACAGTTCAGGCGGAGTTCAGATACAATGATCACTATGACAACCACAGCATTCATGCATATACATGTATTTAAACGAGTGTGTGTGTGTGTGTGTGTGTGTATGTGTGTGTGTGTGTGTGGTTTTAAATAGCTATATATAAGATTTTTGTTTGTTTGTTTGTTTTTTTATTTTATTTTATTTATTTTTTATTTTTTTATTCTTTATGGTACTCTTCTCTCCATGGCACTTCACTAACATGAGCAGCTCAGTGAGCTTGTTTGTTATCGTATGTCACAATAAAATGGTAAAATAAATATCAGTGATATAGCTAGTTATTACAATAAAAAGAAGTTATATGCACATGGACACTGAGTTTTATATCCTGCTGTATAAACCACCATTTAATTTTCTTAATTAACTAAATATAGTTATTGGGATAATTTAATGAAATAGTCTCAGACTGCTTTCTTTTCCTTTTATTAATATGGATTAAGGGAAGGGAAGGGAAGGGAAGGGAAGGGAAGGGAAGGGAAGGGAAGGGAAGGGAAGGGAAGGGAAGGGAAGGGAAGGGGAACAACCTTGTGTTTCAAACTATTAAATGTGTAGAAAGATAAAGAGATGGGTGAAGGACAATGGTACAAAACTGTAATATTGCACTGTCAACATTATGCTAATAAGGGGATATCTCATACAATTTGAGGGGACAGAATTAAAAATCAGGAAGAGCCCGATACGGGTTGCTTATCAACAGCTACAAGCCAATACTAAATATATATATATATAACAATAAAGAAAAAATTAACTGGATTGTAAAATTATATGAAAAGATGAATTTGTCTTTTGAGCTTTGGAATAAGGATCTGGAGAATTCAGGTAACCACTGATGTAGGATTTGACTACCAATAAGTAATTTTATATAATGAAATGAATAATGTAAATTTATGTACTGGGTCTGGCTGGGATGTTTTTAATATATTGGGCTCATGTACAATTTGTAAAAAATATCGGCTCTTGGTGCAAAGCAGAAATCATAATTCATGTAGAATTTAATCAGGAAATTAATAAAATAAATGAGTAAAGAACAAAGAATAAAAAATAAAAATAAATAATTGTACTACTGCTTTCCAAAGGAGTGGAAATGTTCTGTTTGAACCAACTTCTCTGTGTGAGAGCAAAATAAAATTCCATCCAAATATGCTAGTTTCTCTTGGAAAACAAAACAAAACAAACAAACAAACAAAAAACACTAAATATTGTTTATTTCTTTACATGCTTAAATGCATCTTTTAGAGACAGAATTGTCAGAAGTATATTCCAAGTATTTATTTAAATTGGATTTATATCTTAAATGAAATTTTTTGAATAATAAGCAAATTTGCATGTAAGACTATTAATCAGGATTATTTTAAGTTTTAAACATGTGGCCACTGATAAATTTTATATATAAAAATATAAAATATTTGGGTTTTGAGTAGTAATAACAATATTTTTCTATACTGTAGAAATTTCTACATTATACTAATTTTTGTTTTATCAGAGTATGATACATTCCAATAGCATTCTAAGTAATTATAATTATTTATTATTACTGTTATTATTTATTATTACTGTGACAGTAATCTGTCACAACTTTATCACATATGTATTCTCTCACCCTCTCTTTAAGGAGAACACACATATTGCTCCATTTTGAACATTTATAGTTTTGTTTTTTCTCTAAAATCTGCACACTTCTATGCTGGAGAAGTCATTGTGAGAGGCAGGCGCCTTTTATTTATAGAAAGGTGTGGTGGGATTTATTATATTAACACTCAAATAGGTGTTAATTATAAAACATCTGAAATTTTTATACACAGCAGATTTTTTTTCCCTTTTTAAAAGATTTCTGAATACCAGAATTGCAGAACATTGAGCAGGTCTTGAATATCACTTAATATATTTTTATAAAAAATAGTTTCAGGGAGTATGCAAATGTCCTGTAATCCATGCATAGTATATATATCAATTTAATAAAGTCCTATGCAGATATATCTTTCTGCAGTTAAAGAAAGGTTGATCTTAAGGTTGGCTTCTCTCAAAATGGGTGGAGTTCTGTACTTGGAAATATAGTAGTATTTAGAAGGCTTTCATAGCTAAATCAGGATATGAAATGCCTGAGAATTGGAAAACCTCACTTCAGATGTTAAGACATCATCTCAGCTATGGTATTTTAAATATTGAGCACTAAGAAAAATGACAATTTCATGTAGGATGAAGAGAGCTTCATCCTAAAATTTTCTTATTCTATGGTATTATTTTCTTCCAAAATAAAATAACATTTAAATAATAATAAAAAATAAAAAAAGAATAAAATAAATTAATAAAATAAAATAAAACATTAAGAGAACACTGTTTTCAAATGTGCACCACATCTACCTACATGCCTACAAAAAGCTAAGCAGTTTTCTTAGCTTTTGCTTGTCTTCTGGTCCTCTAGAATTATATAATGGCAGCTATGCATTTGGCCAATATAAAGGAAATGGGGAAATATCCTTTAAGAACTCATTGAGTTCTATGGAAAACCTAGTGGGTAAAGTTGCTTGTTATTTGTTAAAATGTCCAAGAAACATCATTGATAGATTTTTTATGTTCTTGCATTAGCAATTATTTGTTATGAAATAGCAGTAAAATTATAATTAAAGTTATCCATACAAGTTAATTTATATATCATTTATTATTTTTTATTATTATTAACAATATATTATATTTTATTATTTTATATTATTTTTATATTAATTATAATTAAAGGTGTCCATAAAAATAAAAGTAGTTATTGACAACAGCTAAAATATATAAGGGTGTTGCAAATACATACTGATAATATAGATTAAGAAATAAAAGAGAAATAATGTTAACCTTTGTACACTGAAATTAAATTGAAATGATTTCTATCTCCCCATATCTATTGCACTTACTGCCAGTTTTCATGGCTTTGCAGTATTCCCTTTTTCTGCACACTTTAAATAAACTATAGATTAGATTTTCTTTCTGAATTGTGTCAACCAGTCTCCCTTTTGAAATTAACCAAGGGTCCAGGCAAATTTAACTTTTCTTCCAGAAACTTTTATTTCCCCCTCAGCCAGGAGACAGTTTTCTTATTCTTCTAAATTGAAGTAAACATTATTTCACTTTCTTCTCTTTGATTAGATAATGTCTCCTGTAATATAGTGACTAAGATTTCCTCAAAGTGTTTTGAAAAAATCTTATTTCTCTCCTACTTTGCTACTGAAACAAAGTTCCAGAAAGTAAAGTGAGATGTTTATGATTTCATGTGCATCTCATCCAATCCTGGGGGTTATTGATGCCAAAAGAAAAGAAAAGAAAAGAAAAGAAAAGAAAAGAAAAGAAAAGGAAAGGAAAGGAAAGGAAAAGAAAAGAAAAGAAAAGAAAAGAAAAGAAAAGAAAAGAAAAGAAAAGAAAAGAAAAAAGAAACTATCCAGGTATGCATTTAGTTTGCTGCCAGTTCTCCTTGTTATCAGAAATAGTGTCTCTTTTTAGTAAGAATACCAAAATATGCAGTTATTGGGCTCTTGGCTGTAGCTGACTTGCGGAGCAGGACAGCACTTGTCCTTCACACCTTTGAAAAATCTCTTCTACCTACTGAACAGTTTCATTAACATCTCGGGAAGCACAGCATCTCAGCTGGCTGATTTGCATATGTTCAGCCTTACCTTTACAGGGTTTTCTTTCCTTGCTAAATATTCATATATTTTTTTTTATTATTATTATTTTCTCAAGAATAATTTCAAATGGAAAAAATATCAGCTATTTTTAAATTGCCACCTGTTTCATTGCCTGCACTATTTTATCCTTTTAATAGATTTATTTCTCCCCATTAATTCATTTGCCACTGATGTATTTGTATAATATTTTCTCTTTCATATTGACCTCTATGGTTAACCTAAACACATTTTGATTTTTGCTCCCTGTATTCTATCCTGAACACCAATAATATGCATAACATTACCTGGAAATCCAGATAACATTAATACCATTACAAGTCAATGAATGTTTTCACCTTAGATAATAGTTTTTACTGGGGAGTAAATTCAAAGACAAGTGTGTTAAGAATGCATAAATGATTTTGCTTGAAGCCTCAGCAGGTACTGAGTCACAACCCATTAATCTTTTCATATACTCCTCAACACGAACAATTAATATCTCACTATAATGAGTCTATTAAAAGAACTCATGATGTTAAATATTAAAATTTAAAGAAGCAGACAAACAAAACTTTAGGGAGTATTAAGTGAGTATTAATTATTGCTAACCAGAACCAATACTGATTCAACTGACCAATACTGATCAGTTCAACAGAGGCTTACCTTTACAAGAGATAATATACTTTCAGCTCTGAATACTGTCCCATAAGATTTAAATTACAAATGCGGCCATGATTCATGCTGGTGATAAGCCAGATATATATTGATGTAATTTCACTGACAGCAGTAAGGATACATCTGCATAAACGCACAGTAATGTATTATGTTGTTTATTTTAGTAGCAAAGGATGTAGCTAGCTATATAGCTATTGGTTCAGTCCTAGAAAACAACAATGGTAGAATCATATCAAGAAAGAGGATTTAATGTTATAAAACATAATGACTACTATGTAAAATCTCATGGAAGGCATTTCTCCACTGTTCATAAAATCAAAACAGAATTCTAGTCCAGTTTGGGTCAAGACCCTGCTACATAAAATATTATTGGATAATTTGGGTTATCTACTGTTTAAAAAATGAAGTTATATACTGTAAAATGGCTGTGGATTTACAAACCTTAGAATTTATTATTATTATTATTATTATTATTATTATTTAATTATGTCTATAAGAAGTCAGGCTCTGCCACTATTCTGAACTGGAACATAAATCTCTGTTCAGTGGAATGCTGGAGTAGAGACACTGGAAAACATGCTCTGGAATTAAAGGTTGCAATTTATCCTTACAGTCTTGCAATATATTAAACTTTTGGAAACCAGGAAATTGGGTCTTGTCTAATTTTGTCTCTTAATTGAACTTGTAATAGATAGATTTAGTATCAGCATAAACAAAGAGTTCCAATTGCTTGAAGGCTGATTTGTTTCAATATAGAGATCATGGTTATTTCAGAAACTGTAAGAAGTTCAGTAGTGATAGTACTCACTGTTCAAAAGCAGAAGCAGATTCTTGAAGAAAAGTTCCATCCTTTTTCCATAAGAAAAAGAGTCAGTCTCCTAAAATTACTTTTTAACGTTCATTACTTTTTCAATTAAGTAAAAAAAAGTTATAACAAAAATAGGACTAAACACTAATAATGTCAAACAATGTTTTTAGTTAAGACAAATTTATACTTTAGGCCCTTTATTGACTCTGTAAGTTCTTGCTGTGCAGGAAAATGGAAGTTGAGTTTCAGCACAATGAGTTTTCTTCCATTATGTCTGGATTGTCTTCAAACTCATATTAAAAGATTCAATTTGGCATCATAAAGCTTCAGATTAGGTCTCTATTAAGGTGTGAAAGACTGTTTTTTTCTTTCTCCTATATAGATTCCTGAATTTCTGTCTCTCTTATGATTTAGGAATGCATGCAGCCTTTGGATGATAAATTTTTCTGTCTCCCTAGCACTCTTGAATGATACAGCTTCTGTTTAAGCTTTATGAAAAACATGACGCAGGAGCTCTACTGAAAACTGACCTTACACCTGAATGTAGATAAATTCTCCTAGAAGAGTAGGCAAGGTAGAAAAATAAGATGATCATGTCTCTTATGGAGATTGGGAAAGCAAGGCAGAATATTATAGCATGGATATTATCCATTCTACTCTTGCCTTTTCAAACAACTAAGACCATATTAAGCCTTTCTGCCAAACACAGAAAAGGCCTTTCATGAATTTCTCAGGATGCAGTTAAATTGCAACTGCGATTCAAATTTAACTCAGATGTCTACAAGTTAGATATCTGAGTTAATCACTCTAGGCTCTTAGAGGTTTTAGCTCAATGTAAAGAAAGGTTTCTACCAAGACGATTCATCTTGTATGCACAAGAAGTATGCACAAGCAAGATACTTTGGAATCAGCCTTTCCATTGACTGTAGAAGCTTAAGGTGACCAATTCAGACATCTCAATTTAGATGAAATAAGTTGCAACGTAAGTTGACAACCTCTGGAAATATATAAAATTTTATTCTTCAAAGCAAAATATGCTTACAGAAAAAAAAAAAAAAAAAAAAAAAAAGCAGCAATAGATTTTATTAAAAATGTCTGGCTTACAAAGTTTCCTTTTACTAACAATAAGGATCTTGTTTTAGCAGACTGGGAACATATGATTTTAATCGAATGGTGTATTAAGTTAGGACAGATGAATCATTCCCAAAACATATCCAGCAAATGTCACTATTTTGGTACATGAATCATCTGTAATTTCTAAAGGTATAAATTATCAGAAATCATTACCCAATGAACATAGAATATAATTCTTGCTCAGTCATTTATGGGAATTTCAGTAAGTTTCTAAGTTATTTTGGACTGCCTAAGTAGGCCTCATGGAATATTTCTGTTCTCTGATGAGATGAATATAAATCCTGAGATCTGGTGTGTTAACATATTTGAATGTGAGTTGGAAATTCACTTCTTTCATGATTTATATTAAATATGTCATTGACAAAAAGATGTGTGAAAATGTGTGTTAAAACAGAGACATGCATGACATTCTTGCGCTTGAATTTGCTTCAGTGAAGTGGACATAAGGTATTTTTTATTACACACTTCACAAAAAAATAAAAAAATAGCAGAAAGCAAAATAATCTGTGGTCAAGAGTAGACATATAATAGAAGAAACACAGCTTCTTAGGTTCTGCACAATAAATACAGTTTGACCATTGCTCTTATTTTCTCCTTTTGCCTCAATATCTTTTGAATTTTTTGTTGCATGCAACTCAACTGCTGCCTGAGCAACAGTTGCAGCATCCCTCTGGGGGATTCAAAAATCCAATCTCTTCTTCCTAAATCAATGCTTTCACCATGATATTTTGGAATTAAAAGAGGTTTTCACTTCTGGTTCCATCAGATAAGCTGAAACATGGCTTTTAGCTCCATGGGCTGCAGATATTTAGTAGCAGGCAGCATGAAGACCCTAGGCCACACATGCTCCAGTTCTTACTGTTTCTTGTTTATGTGACTCATGGTGACAATATACAAGTGAACAGCTTTTTAGGAGTGGCTATTCCATCTTCATTAATCATGCTGTGATAAGTTTTCCATCCCTATACTGGCCTATATCCTGCTATTTATGAGGGCTACAGTGCTTGACAAGTCACCTCAGCAATCTGATTATAGCTGTATGACTGCATTAACAGTTTCAGGGTTGAATTTTTTTCCAGTCCCACAATTTAATACATCACTTGGAAGCCACACCCTGAGAAAATCTTGAATAAACAAAACAAAACAAAACAAAATAAAGGAAAGGTGTACATAAACCAAAAACACATAGAAAAGAGAGATTTGTTATCAACAATTTGGACGCCCACTATGCCCCAGCATTTTCTTTCTTTCAGTTATAGAAAGCCAACCCTTTTTATCTGTGCCAGTCAATTACCATTAATTTCGATGGAATATCTTCTGTGTTTTGGTGGTCAAACTTTTGAGTCACGTAGTTTTATTTTATTTTTTTAATATTTTAACTTTAAAGTACTCTGTGAAGCAATGTACTGTCTACTTGCTGCAGATCCAGCACATAGATACATTTTATTCATTTATTTATTTATTTATTTATTTTTCCCAACTGATCATAATCCAGTTTGAAACTAAGTTATATTTTGAGATCAGGGAAAAAAAAAAAAAAAAAGATTTTGTGCTAATACAAAATGACATATACAGAAATAAATAGGACTGTAACTGATCAGTTTCATAAACAGGGTTTAAATTTTCTAGCTTTGTAAAGTACATCATTAATTGGAAATAGTTAATATATTTTTAAAATGATTTATACTCATTTAGCTTCTGCCTATTCATCTACATTACAGCCATATTTTCCACAATATTTTCTGGACAAATCTTTCATCTTCAGGCAGAATTAAAATCCATACTGGGGTTAATTAATGACTAAATGTATAGCATAAACCTCATGAAGGGTGCATACAAAAATAATTCAAGGCATAAACAAAAACTTTTCTAGATGAAATCATGTATGTCGTGTTACTAATTGAACACACTGTTCCTTTGGAATGCTATATTTAATGATAATAAAATATTTTTATCTTTAAAATAAAATATATTTATCTAATCTTTATCTAAAATAAAATATCTTTAATGATAATAAAATATCTTTATCTGTTCCTTTAAACTGTCTTATTAGTCTTAACTGAAATGAAGAAAACAAATAATGATCATGAAACACCAACAATCCCTTCCTAGAATTTGGTTTGGCCTTTTAAAATAACTAACATGAAACTTGCTGTGCACAAACATGCTTGTTTCAGTATTCCTGTATTTTCACCAGCCATTCAAATGGTAGCTGAGCAGAAATAAGTTGATTGTCTACTTTCTCACTTTTAGATAAATAAATACCGAGATGAATAATTTAAACTTTGTGTTATATATACTGACTCATGCCAAGAAACAGAATGTTGGTAATTTATACCACAGTTTACGATATTCAGGACTTTTTATTTTTTATTTATTTATTTATTTATTTTGCCCAGTAAAAAGGGAAAATGTTTGTTTGTTTGGGGTTTGGTTTGGTTTTTGTTTTACTGTGATCTGTCACAGAATTGTTCTAGGTGTTTGCATAAGTCACTTCTCATACAAAACAAAAGTGATTACTAGGTACACACTTTTAATATCCATAGGCAAGAATTGTTAAGTAGGTGCTAAAAGTGCACAGTAGTAACAGTTATTACAGTCCTCATTAATGCTCTGTGCATGTTACTTCATTGTTGTCAATGTTGTTTGGGGCAGAGATTGTTACTGAACTTCTAGAAAGCAGGTAAAGGCAGAAATAGAAAGAAAATTAGCAGACCTTTCTGCCATCGTAGAAAGAATTTTTGATAGCTGCAGGGAAATCTGCCTCCATGAGTGGGCCAATCATCTGAACAAGGTAGGGGGAAAGCATGGTGCTCTGCCAGGACCAGACAAGCCCAGGGATGCGAGGGACAGAAATAAATGCAGAAATCCTGCTCACCTCACATACTCTGTGAAATGGCTCTGATTAGTGTAGATGATGAGAAAAGAGAGAGAAGTGTTTTAGGAAGGTGGAAAGAATTTTCAGTCATACTCACTCAGCTATTTACAATTGTACTAAAACCTTCTGCTCATCTTCATCTTGCTCAGGATCCCTCAGATTTCTTCAAGACTACAATCTGTCCTCTCAAGCACTCAGCTGGTTTCTCAGGAAGTGGCAGAGCATTCCTACCAGTTTGTCCAAACTTTCTAGCTTCCTCAAGTGCAGGATCACGACACAGGTGCTCTTTTTCCCTGTGTTGTTTTCCCCACTAGTCTGTTCACATGTATGTTCATTCAGCTCCAAGTAGAATCAAACCACTAATATATTTTTTCTCAGCCGAGTCTCCATAGCAGCAAATTACAGCCTTTTCAATCTTAGTGCTTCTAGCCCTGAGCTAACAAACATGGACAGGTTAGCTTTGGGATGGGCAGAATATATGCCCGTGAAACAGGAATGATAGTACAGATACTAGGTGTAGAAGAAAACAGGCAAGAACATGCATTGTGGGCAAAATGTTTAAAGAAAAATATCTCCTTTGCATAAAAGGAGAGAAAACAGAAAGAAATTACTATTTCCCAGTGACATAGGACAAGGTTTGGGCCTAAGTTTAGATCTTCTGAATCACTGTCCACTGGTCACACTATATTGAACTGGCAATGGTGAAGAAAAGAGCCAAATACTAATTGGTGCTTAACTAGAATTTACCCCCAGGAACTAATTTCACTATCTTTAAACTAAGGGTAATAATAACTGCTGTTCAGTTCTGACATATGTAAAAACATTACACTTAACAGAGATCCATTTGGCTGGTGTTAGTGTGTTAAATGGTGTGTAGCCACTGGTAAACAGATGTGAAATTTTCATCCTTTCAGTTGGAAAATGAAAATGAGAAAATAAAGATGAAGTTAAGTGAATAGGATCTTTACTCCTGTGCCCTTATATCTGAAGTGATGTAAATGCAAGTTATATTTAAATTTTGCGAGCAGAACAATCTGTCCATTCAAAAAAGAAACAAAGCCATCATGAGGAATCCATTGCATAATGGTATAAAATTTAATACCAAACAGTATTTATAACACCAATGCAATCCTCAAAAAAATTCACTTAATACACTCTCAGTAAAAACAAAAGGGGAAAAAAAAGGAGGGCAAATGTCAAGATTTTTGAATATTGTAAAAATAAGTTGACAGTTCACTAAAGCGATGATACAAGTCTTTTTTTTTTTTTTTTTTTTTTTACCGTTTTGTTTTTTTTTTCCAAGAGGTACTCGCACTAATTTCTAAGCATAGTGAGAAGCTAGGAATCTTAAATATTGATTTTACCCTTTTTATGGAGATACTTTGACCTGAAATGCAAAGGTTAATCACAAGGGTGATTATAGGGCTGGAGCACCTCTCCTATGAAGACAGGCTGAGAGAGTTGGGGTTGTTTGGCCTGGAGAAGAAAAGGCACTGGGGAGACCTTATTGTGGCCTTTTGGTACCTAAAGGTGGCCTACAGGAAAACTGGGGTGGGACTGGTTGTCAGGGAGTGGAGTGATAGGACAAGGGGTAATGGCTTTAAACTAAAAGAGGTTTAGGTTAAAACTATTGGAAAGAAACCCCTTACTCTGAGGGTGGTGAGGCACTGGAACAGGTTGCCCGGAGAAGTTATGGATCCCCATCCCTGGAAGTGTTCAAGGCCAGGTTGGATGGGGCTTTGAGCAACCTGGTATAGTGGGAGGTGTTTCTGTCCGTGGCAGGGGGGTTGTGGTGGTTTTACCCAGCTGGGCAGCTGAACTCCACCACAACTACTCTCTCACTCCCATTCCACAAAGGAAAAGGGGTAGAAAATATGATGGAAAGGGCTCAAAGGCTGAGATATGGACAGGGAGATCATTCAACAATTATCATAATGGGCAAAACAGACAGCATAGGGAGATTAATAAAATTTATTACCTATTACTAACAAGCTAGAGAAGTGAGAAACAAAACAAACAAACAAAAACAAACAAACAACAAAACACACACACACACACAAAAAAAAAAAAAAAAAAAAAAAACCTTGCCCCTCATCCACCCTCTTCTAGCTCCTTCCCCCAAGTAGAGCAGCAGCTCTTCAAAAACTGCTCCCACATGGCTCTGTTCCACAGGATCCATCCCTCAGGAGCAAACTGCTCCAGCATGGGTCCCCCATGGGCAGCTCCCCCCAGACCCCCTGCTCCTGCGTGGGCTCCTCTCCACGGGCTGCAGCTCCGGCCCGGGGCCTGCTACTGCAGGGACTCTGCATGGGCTGCAGCCTCCTCCAGGCCACATCCACCTGCTCATCCAGGGGCTCCTCCACGGGCTGCAGCGTGGAGATCTGCTCCATGTGTGACCCATGGGCTGCAGGGGGATGGACAGCCTGCTCCACCAGGGGCATCTCCTCAGGCCACAGTGGAACTGCTGCTGCGTGCCTGGAGCACCTCCTGCCGTCCTTCTGCACTGACCTTGGTGTCTCAGGGCTGCTTCTCACTCCTCTCCCAGCTGCTGTTGTTAGTAGGTTTTTATTATTATTATTTTATTTATTTATTTATTTTCCCTTTTTTAAAATCTGCATTCACAGAGGTGCAAACAACATTGCTTATTTGTTGAGCTCTGGGAAGCAGCGGGTTCCTTTGGAGACAGCTGAAACTGACTCCTATCCGACAAGGGGCAGGTGCTGGGATCTACTCAGAGGCAACCTCTGCAGCACCCCTCTACCAAAACTTTGCCACATAAACTCAATACAGGGTTGGAATTAGATGATCTTTGAGATCCCTTCCAATCACAGAATCACAGAATCATCTAGGTTGGATGAGACCTGCAAAATCACTGAGTCCAACCTCTGACCTAACCCTCCCCATTCCATGATTCCATGATTATACTGCCAAAAAGAGTCCAACAAAGGCAAAAGCTGAAAACCTGAAGTTCCCATAGAATGAGGGCTGCAATTTTAAAAAACCTTTGTTGAAAGAAGGATCATGTTAATTTATCAAATTACACTAGAAATGCTTTGACTTTGTGGCATTATTTTTCTCCAATAGAAGCATTCTCATCAAAGAAGAAACAAGTATATCCAGAGTATGGAGTTCAGATGCTGGAACTTATATATAGCCAATATCAGCTTTTTTCATGACAGAAAATGACAGCAGAACAAGACTTTTTACGAGGTATTGTTAGAACAATTGAATACAAGCAGGCAGTGGGAGGCCTCTTTGAGGGTTTAGTAGAATTTAATCAGTTGTACCTGGTTTCCAGTTTTGCAACACACATATGTGAATTTTTCAGTATATGCAGAGGCATCCAAAGTATATATACTTATGTATGGACTAGTATACTATGGAAAAAGAATAGCTTTTACTACGATTACATTAGTAGCCTTTATCAATTATTGGATTTATATTCCCCCTTCAAAAAACTCTTCACTCTTTGGATGAATTGAGATATTTTCAGATTATAATACCAATTATTCTAAGTGAGGGAAAAAAAAAAAAAAAAGGTTAAATGAAGGAAGATACTAAGCATTTTATCCATACCAAGCATTCTTGTTGAAATATACAAGCGCTCTATTTCATAGAGCAGAAGCAGTGAAGGTTGTATTCAAAAAAAAAAAAAAAAAAAAAAAAAGAAAAAGATTTCTTTTTTCTTCATTGGTCCCATAAAGTAGTCTCTGAGCAAAATTAAAATAAACAGCAAGAAAACAAGACTAAATTTAACCAAAGAAACTGCATGAAAAAGTTATGTCTTCTATTGAAAATATTGTGCTTACCAAAAACCAAAATGTTCTAGGCAGCTAAAAATTCTGTACCCCAAAGACCTTCCAAATTAAAATTAATATTGTGACCTCACTAAACAAGTACTAGGAAAAAATACATTCTGTGCTGTTGGCTTATGCTCTAAGCAGCTGCACTTGAGTCTGTGGGTTGCAGAGGCTGTGATGATTTTTTTGTATATACAGTATATAGTTTATCTACTTAAAAAGCTTTGCATGTCTCCTCTAGCCCAAAATAAACTTAATTTGTAGTGAAAAAGTCAAATGAACAGCCCCATTCTTAAAAAAAATACAGTGCATTAGTGAAGTAATTAAATACCTTTACTTCTGTGTTTATTATGGTATTTTTAGAAAACAATATTGGCTGTAGAGCTTGTTACAAAATTTCCTTATAACCAGATGCTCTTTTGAGACCAAAGTCCTGCTGACTGGCACAAGAAGCATCTGGCCAGCTGTCAGGATTGATTTGGCTCAGTAGAAACAGGCAGCAATAACAGAATAGAGGAAGGCTGTAATTACACTAGGCAGTAAACCCTCCATTTCCAATAGGTATGAACTAACCTGACACCTGATAAAGAAAAGAAAAAAATAAAAAATAAAAATAAAAAAGCTGATACTTGCATTAGCTAAAAAAAGATTTCATATAGTTCCACTGGCACTTCATCATCAGCACCCTATAACAATCCTGCAGGAGCAAGAAATGGCAACTGGAGAAGAAAAAGTACAATGAGATTAAAAAAAAAAAAAAATACTGTACTTCCTCCTCTTTTTCACTAGCTTCTTTATGCATAAGCTTTCTATGTGTTACATTTTGTGTCTGTTAATGACTCACATTTGCAGTGTCCTCATAAGTACATTCTTGTCAAATGTTTTGGGCTTTGTTATGTGTATGTGAATCCTCCCATGACTGAAAACTCTGACTAAAGAGCATAGTGGTTTAACTCCAGCAGGCAGCTAAGTACTACTCAGTCACTTGCTCACTCTCCCCAGGTGAGATGGGGAAGAGAATTATAATGATAGAAGTAAAAGAATTTTAAGATAAAGACAGTTCACTAGGTAAAGAAAAAAACATGCATGCAAGTAAAGCAGAAAAAGGAATTAATTTGTTACTACCCATCAGCAGGTAGGTGTTCAGCTACTTCCAGGAAAGCAGGGCTCATCACATATAACAGTTTCTTGGGAAGGTAAACTCCATCACTTCCAATGTGTTCTTCCTTCCTCCTTCTTACCCTTCTCTTTTATTGCTGAGCATGACATCATATGGTATGGGATACCTTTTTGGTCAGTCTGGGGCAGCTGTCCTGACTGTCCCAGCTTCCTGTGCACTCCCAGCCTCCTCTCTGGCAGGGCAGCATGACACTGTATAAGCACTGCTCTGCAACCACTACAAGCATTGTTGTGTTATCACCACTATTGTCATCACAAATCCAAAACACAGTAAACATCATACAAGCCTCTATTAAGAAAATTAACTGTATCCCAGACAAAATCATGACAATAGAAAAGGCAGGAAGGAATCTCTCTGCTACCTGCAGTGAGAGCTGGAATGAGCTGCAGTTAGCTGGCACATGACAGATTCTATGACAATTTGTATATGTCACTTTTGTATTGTCAGCTTTCACTGACATTAAGCAGACTGCAAGGCAAGAAAGTGGAAAGGAAAAAAAAAGGAACATATCTGTGATACCTCTGTCTGTCATCTTACTCACTTTCTTTTGCCTATATTCACAGGCCATTATGTACTCTGGTATTAGAAACACCTCTATAAATATATGTCTATTTCATCTGTAGGAATATAAGATGTTGAGAGAATTTTAAAGAATGAACAGACCACCAGCTACAGCAGGAATGTAAAATAGAACAAAGTTATCTTTCAGAAATCTAGCTTCACCACTCAGCCCAAGTGGACTATTTCATGCTTATCCAGGTTTCAGTCTGTCACAGAGTCAACAGTAGCACAATAGCTTCAGCCAGAGTATGTGCTGAAGTGCAAGAGACTGCAAATTTCTTCTTGTCCTACAGGAAGAGAGTACTACTGTTTCAGTAGATAAACTTTTTTTTTTTTTTTTTTTTTTTTTTTTTTCCTGAGCAGTGTAACCTGGAGGATATTAAGTTCCTTACAGAACAAACAGAATTCTAAAACGCCTGGAAAACTTTTTTCCCCTCTACATAGTGAGTCTTTGAAAAACATATAAACAAAAAACATATCTTGTAATCTATAAATGTTTCATGGTAGAACTATTTTCCTACAGCTATGTATGCAAAGTTTTAACTTTGAGAGATGTTGTGGTGGTTTTACTGTGCTAGGCAGCTGAACACCACAACCACTCTCTCACTCCCCCTCCTCAGATGAGGAGGGGAAGAAGTAAAGGAAAGAACAACTCACGGGTTGAGATAAGGATGATTTAATTAAAGAGAAAAAATATATATTATTAAGGAAATATTATTATTAATTAAACAATTCAACTAAAGGGAAAAAAGGGAAAGGGGAAGAGGAAGGGGGAAAGGGAGTAACTAAACAAAACAAGTAAAGGCTATGTGGAAGTGCAGAGGAATGAAATTACTCTCTACTTCCCACAAATGAGTGATGCTTGACCACGTCCTTGAAGTAGGGCCTCAACGCACGTAGCCGGTGTTTGGGAGGAGGACAGACATTTTCGCAATGAGAGCCCACCACCCCCTCTTCTTCCTTTTTCCACCTTTTATTGCTGAGTGTGACATCATATGGTATGGAATATCCATTTGGTTGCTTTAGGTCAGCTGTCCTGGTGATGTTTCTTTCTCACTTTTTTGCCCACCCCCTAGGAGGGTGAGAGAAAGTCCTGATGCTGTGCCAGCCCTTCTCAGCAGCAGACACAACACCGGTGTGATACCACTGCTGTTCTAGCTACAAGTGCAGAGCGCAGCACAGTATGGGCTGCTGCAGGGAAAGTTAACATCCCAGCCAGACCCAGTACAGATGTATCTCTTAAAGCATATGCAATAAAATAAAATAAAATAAAATAATAACTGAATGTGTAAGTAGTGCAGTAGTATTTTTCTTTGCTGCTACTGAAAATTGGATTTTATTAGAACAGCCTGGTCTGTTCTAAAATTCTTCCCTTACATATATAAATGTATCACTCTTTGATAGTCATCAAAAGTGGACCAAGTGCTTAAAGAAATCATAAACAAAGGAGATGAACCAATCTGCATCCCTCAGGTCACACTAACGGAGACAGTGTGCTTTGCTGGTACCACTGCCACTGTTGTAAGAAGGTTGTACTTTCCATGGCTAAACATGCAAGTGCTTAGATACTGCTCAAAACTCCATTACTTATATTTAATGGTATTAAAAAGTCAAAGAAAAATTACCTGTCTTGTTTACTGCCACCTCTTGCTATACTTGTTTACCTCAGCTACTAAAATACCCGTGGTAGGAAGCTATCATTCAGTTCTTTTCTAGGGCAGTATGCATTATTAGTTCAGATTGACATTGCTGTGTATCATAACTCATGAACAATATCTATTAAAGGCTTTCCCAGTCTTATAAAAATCATTATTATCTTGCTGGAAGGGGATCTCTGAGCTTCTTCTTGGAAGTGATTGGAGTCACAGAATGTTGCACTTAGAAGGGACCTCTGGAGGTCATCTAGTCCAATCCCCTAATCAGGTGGGGCCACCTGGAGCAGGTTGCCCAGGACCATGTCCAGGAAACTTTTGAAGATCTCCAAGGAGGAAAACTCCATAACCTCCCTGGACAATCTGTGCCTGTGCTCGGTTGTCCTCAGAGTAAAGAAGCGTTTCCTGATGTTCAGAGGCAACCTCCTGTCATTCATTTGAGTCTGTTGTCTTTTGTCCTGTTAGTGGGAACCACTGAAAAGAGTCTGCCTCCAACTTCTTTGCACCCTCCCTCCAAGTATGCATTGATAAAATCCCTTCTGAGCCTTCTTTTCTCCAGTCTGAACAGTGTCATCTCTCTCTGCCTTTCTTCAGATGCTCCAGACCCTTTATGAACCTTTTCTGTACTCTTTCTAGTAAGCCTGTCTCCCTTGTATCAGGAAGCCCATAAATGGACATAGAACTCCATATTTGGTCTCACCAGTGCTGACTAGAGGGGAATGATCACCTCCCTCAACCTGCTGGTAACACTTTGCCTACACAGTCCAAGGCATCATTAGCCTTTGTAATTCCAAAGGCACAAACTATTGCCAAAAATTGCCAAGTCTTTATTTTGCCAAGCTGCTTTCCAGGTGGGTAGCCCCCAGCATGTACTAGTGCCTGAGGTTGTCCCTTCTCATGTGTAGGACATTACAATTCTCCTTGTTGAAGTTCATGAAGTCCT
>NC_048893.1:152593595-152596082 GCF_011077185.1 Oxyura jamaicensis
TGAAAGGAAAAGAAAAGAAAAGAAAAGAAAAGAAAAGAAAAGAAAAGAAAAGAAAAGAAAAGAAAAGAAAAGAAAAGAAAAGAAAAGAAAAGAAAAAAGAAAAGAAAAGAAAAGAAACAAAAAAACACCTGTTCATCCCCATCTTTCTCTTTCTTGTTCTACTGTCTCCTGTCCTGTCCTGTCCTGTCCTGTCCTCCGCTCTCCTCTGCTCTGCTCTGCTGTCCCCTCTCCTCTGCTCTGCTCTGCTCTGCTCTCCTCTGCTCTCCTCTCCTCATCTGACTCTTTTTTCTCTGTAAATTTGTTCAGCTCACTAAATCAACAGAAATCTACAGTCAAAATTTGCAGTGAGGTTTACTTTCTATATCACCTGGACCTTATCAAATATACATTATAAAAACATCTAAGTAAAATAAGCATATGTAACATTGCTGGCTCTTGGTTAATATCAACTACCTCCAAGCTGTGGTAATTATTCCTTATTGTCTTTCTTCTAAGTTTGCTATAAGCATGGGTGGTATTTGCCTTGATTAAATCAAGATATCCACAATGTAGGTGCTTACATGTAATTGTGAGCTCTATTAGCCAGCTAATTATACATATGTAGTACAGTTTGAGATGATACAGAAAATCTGAGAAATTCACAGGCTAGCATTAATGACACAGGACCCACAGAAGATGTGCACTGAAAGAGTATGTGCAGACTTAAGCTTAAACAGATGAATCTCATCTGGTACACCTTGATTTGAATATGTCTTTGAAGACTATAAATCTAATCCTGAATCCCCATTTTAGAACTTTCAATTTTACAGGCTCATCTAAGTCTTCAATTCCTTATAAACAGGACTGAATTAAATAGCAAAAGGGGGCAAGAGATGCTAGATAGACCTGATTCTAGAATATGATTTTTTTCCAATATCTGGGAAAATTGACAGATAAGGATATGCATGTATGAGTATAAATATATCTATAATATAGAGAGATATTATAGAATATATATTTCATAAAAATGTATGGTGTGCTAAATTACAACTCAGAGACTGTTCAACTGTACTGATTTGAGTCTCAATCCCACATACACACATTTGTGTGTTTGTATACAACTTGTGTTTGAATTAATCATCTGTGTAAAATGTGGTCAGATTAAGATCTTGGATAATAGGCTCTATCATCTCAGAATCTGCTTTGTTCAAATCTTAATTAAAGTAAGGAAACTGTTACCTTGAACTATAGCTCTTAAAATCCAACTGTTATGTAAATATCATATTAAATGATGGAGCCAAATTTTTTTTCTAATATAGTAAAATTTAACTCCTGTTAAGGAGTCCTGTTAGGACCAAGTATCGGTATAAATTCCACAAGTCAAAAACCATTCCCTACTCCATTTTCTAATATGAATTTTAATTTATATCTTCTGTAATTATGTGAAGTAAGTTTAAAAGCTTTTTCAAATTATTTCCATAAAATAAAAGACATGAATCAATTCCTTAATAAGTCAGACTCCCACATATCAGTTGGTTTGTCATGAGGATCTGATGTTTTTTGTAAGGTATCATTTATATGAAATTAAGATGAATGATAATCTTTCTAATATAATATTTAAATTCATTTAAATTCTTTCTTATTTATCTAACTAAACAGTCTTTTAGCTTTCTAATTGTTTGGATGAATGTTCCTTTGAAATATTCCCTCTTTACTGAGGCTCATAATTTGAATCTCCAGTGAAATTGCTGGTTAAAGAACATAGATTACCATTAACATTACATCACAAAGGTCCTGATTCTATCAGGAATCCCTCAAGGAGCTTACATCGCCACAAATGTTCTGCATTATTTAATTGCCTTTTTCTCAAAGTTATCCTGCAAGGTTTTTACAGGCATGGATGTTATCTTTTCCAAGTATACACTTTGGGCTAAATCTTCCATTGGAGCCAAATCAACAAAGAGGTTATTACACAGTGTGAAAGGAAACGTTTCGAAGGCTCTAAATAATGGCACAGTTAATCTGAACAACCAATCTGAATGTTGTATAAACAAATGGTTCCAATAAAAATGTGGAGGCATTTTTTATTATCAGAAGCCATTACATTTAGGTGCATGAACATCTCTAACATGGTGTGGTTGTTACAAATGCACTCCAGGTGTTTTGGGGAAAATTAATCTCAGGAATTTACTCAGAACTACCTGAAACCAGAGGAGATGGATAATTTCCTGTGTTACTTGGACATATGTTTAGGTCTGGCTGTTTTGAAAACTTTATTTTTTCATTCTTGCCACCACAATAGATATATCCTCAAGTGTACACAAGGAATTACTAATGAATATCTAGGGAAAATTAATTTATCAGATCTGTGTTACATACTGAGAATTAAGAAAAAAGTGAATGGATCTAAAGCCTGGGAACCCTTATAGAAGAGGTCAGCTACTACAAAAACCTCCTGTAAAGCTTCTTGGAGAAAAAAAAAAAAAAAAAAAAAAAAAAAAAAAAAAA